>NC_057806.1:343259768-343267796 GCF_018294505.1 Triticum aestivum
TACTAGGAGGGGGGTGTGACTTGGCCAAGGGGCAAAAGGGGGGGCGGCGGCCTAGAGTCCCGCTGGGACTCGGCTTCGCGCGAGGGGCTGGGGGCGGTGGCGGCTGGCTGGGCCTTGGCCCAGCTAGCCTGGCGCGCGGGAGCTGCTCCTCTTTTTTTTTTAAATCGGTTTCGCGCGCAGAAAAACAAAAGAAAACTATCTAAACGAACTCCGAAAAATCTAAAGTAAATTTTCCCCGACTCCTAAAATGAGTCGAACAAAATGAACTTTTCTCCGGGCCTAAAATGCAATTTTGAAAACCCGCATTTTCCCTATCCAAATAAAGGCAAACAAAACTCCGGCAAAACCAAAATTTGATTTATTCATTGGATCTTCATTTTTCCTAACTTTGGGAAAGTCATATTATTCCCTCTCTCATTTTTTTGATATTGGAAAAATAATTGAAGATGAAATAAATAAATCAAATGATCCTCCTTTCCAAAATTTGAGAGAACTCAAATATGAAAATAACGAAATCTCCAACTCTCTCCGTGGGTCCTTGAGTTGCGTGAAATTTCTAGGATCAACCAAAATGCATGAAAATATGATATGCATGATGATCTAGTGTATAACATTCCAAATTGCAAATTTGGGATGTTACAAACCTACCCCCCTTAAGATGAATCTCGCCCTCGAGATTCGAGTTGGCTAGAAAATAGGTGAGGGTGGTCCTGAGCAAATCTTCTTCTTTTTCCCAGGTGGCTTCATCCTCTGAGTGGTGGTTCCACTGAACTTTGCAAAACTTGATAACCTTGCTGTGGGTAACTCTGCTGGCATAATCGAGAATCTTGACTGGCTTCTCCTCATACGTTAAGTCGTCCTTCAACTGAATCGCTTCGAGTGGGACGGTATCTCTTAGCGGTACCTCCGCCATCTCGGCATGACATTTCTTCAGCTGAGAAACATGGAATACATCCTGAACTCCTGACAGCTCCTCTGGTAATTCCAACTTATAAGCGACTTCTCCCATACGTTGCAAGATCTTGTACGGTCCAACGAAGCGCGGTGCTAATTTTCCCTTAACTCCAAAGCGCTTAACTCCTCGAAGTGGGGGTACTCGAAGATAAACTCTGTCTCCGGTTTCGTAAACTGTCTCCTTGCGTTTAGAATCTGCGTAGCTCTTCTGCCTGGACTGGGCTACCTTGAGCCTATCGCGAATCAACTTAACTTTCTGTTCAGACTCCTTAATCAAATCTGGTCCAAAGAATTGACGGTCTCCAACTTCGTCCCATGACAACGGTGTCCTGCACCTCCTTCCGTATAAAGCTTCGAAAGGTGCCATCTTCAAACTGGTTTGGTAACTATTGTTATAAGAAAACTCCGCATACGGCAAGTTATCGTCCCAACTAGATCCATAATCTAGTGCACACGCTCTCAGCATATCTTCCAAAATTTGATTGACTCTCTCGGTCTGTCCATCCGTCTGTGGGTGAAAAGCTGTGCTGAACTCCAGTCTGGTTCCTAAAGTTTCATGCAACTGATTCCAAAACTTTGAGGTGAATTGGGTTCCTCTATCTAATACAATACTCCTCAGAACTCCATGCAAACAAATGATCCTAGTCATGTATATCTTCGCCAACTTAGCACTGGTGTAAGTGGTCTTAACTGGAATAAAATGTGCTACCTTCGTCAAACGATCAACTACTACCCATATCGAGTCATAGCCTGATTTTGTCCTGGATAGTCCTATGATAAAATCCATGCCTATCTTATCCCACTTCCATTCGGGTATCGGCAATGGTTGTAACAATCCTGCTGGCTTCTGATGCTCTGCCTTTACTCTCTGACATACGTCACAAACTGCTACATATGCTGCAATATCCTTCTTCATTCCGATCCACCAGAATGTTTCCTTCAAATCCAAATACATCTTGGTATTCCCGGGGTGAATCGAATACGGTGAATCATGTGCCTCTTGCAAAATCAACTTCCTGATCTCCGGGTCATTTGGCACATAAACACGGTCCTCAAACCATAGGGTATCGTGCTCATCCTCACGAAATCCCTTTGCTTTTCCTTCGCTCAATTTCTCTTTTATAGCAGCAATCTCCTTGTCAGATTTCTGAGCTTCTCTGATTTTATCCATCAATGTCGACTGAATCTCCAATGCTGCTACATAGCCTCTCGGAACTATTTCCAAACATAGCTCACGAAGGTTTTTTGCTAACTCCTTGGGTATTTTCCCCGTCATTAGAGTATTCACATGGCTCTTACGGCTCAATGCGTCAGCTACTACATTAGCTTTTCCGGGATGGTAATGCAATCAAATGTCATAATCCTTGATGAGCTCCAACCATCTCCTTTGTCGGAGGTTCAACTCCTTCTGAGTGAAAATGTACTTCAAACTCTTGTGATCCGTGTACACCTCACAATGATTTCCAATGAGGAAATGTCTCCACGTCTTCAATGCATGCACTACGGCTGCTAACTCCAAATCATGCGTGGCATAATTCAACTCATGAGGCTTCAGTTCTCATGAAGCATACGAAACAACTCTTCCTTCCTGCATAAGCACTGCTCCAAGTCCTCGACGTGAAGCGTCGCAATACACCTCATAATCCTTGGTCTGATCTGGCAAAATCAATACTGGTGAGGTAACCAAGCGATTCTTCAACTCCTGGAAACTAGCCTCACACTCCTCGGTCCATTTGAACTTAGTATCCTTCTTCAACAATTCAGTCATAGGCTTTGCAATCTTTGAAAAGTTCTCAATGAATCTCCGGTAGTATCCTGCGAGTCCAAGAAAACTCCGGATCTCTCCAACTGTTGTTGGTGCTTCCCATTCGGTTACGGTCTCAACCTTCGTGGGGTCAACTGCTATACCTTCTCCGGATATAACATGTCCGAGGAATCCAACTTCCTTCAACCAAAACTCACATTTGCTGAATCTGGCGTATAACTGATGTTCCCTTAGTTTCTCCAAAACCAAACACAAATGTTCCCTATGCTCCTCTTCATTCTTTGAATAAACCAGGATGTCATCAATGAACACTACGACGAACTTATCCAAAAACTCCATAAACACTTTGTTCATCAGGTTCATAAAATAGGCAGGTGCGTTAGTCAATCCAAATGACATAACGGTGTACTCATACAGTCCATATCTTGTGGTGAATGTTGTCTTAGGTATGTCCTGCTCTCGAATCTTCAATTTATGGTACCCTGATCGCAAATCGATCTTGGAAAACACTTTAGATCCTTGCAACCGATCAAACAGATCGTTGATCATTGGCAGTGGGTACTTGTTCTTGATGGTTACTTCATTCAATCCCCGATAATCTACAACCATCCTTAATGATCCATCCTTCTTTTCCA
Organism: Triticum aestivum; assembly: GCF_018294505.1. Classification (NCBI taxonomy): domain Eukaryota; kingdom Viridiplantae; phylum Streptophyta; class Magnoliopsida; order Poales; family Poaceae; genus Triticum; species Triticum aestivum. The sequence goes on from NC_057806.1 coordinate 343,263,123, forward strand.
CTAGAAGTACGGGTGATCCCCAAGGCGAAGAACTTGGGCGAATGTAACCTTTATCCAATAACTCCTTAATCTGATTCTTAATTTCCACCAAATCCTTTGCTGGCATCCGGTACGGTTGCTTCGATATTGGGCCTGTACCTGGCAATAACTCAATCAAAAACTCAATGTCTCTATCCGGTGGCATGCCTGGCAATTCCTCAGGAAATACATCAGGAAAATCCTTCAACACTGGTACTTCCTCTTGCACAACTCCTGTTAGGCAGTTTACTTGTGTTCTGTTTGGCACATGCCGGGATACATACTTGATCCTTCTTCCTTCTGGTGTGGTAAGCAAAATTGTCTTACTGGCGCAATCGATGTTTCCTCCATACATCGTCAGCCAATCCATACCAAGAATCACATCCAGACCTTGGGACTCCAGAATAATTAAATCCGTTGGGAAAACATGCCTTCCTATACTTAATGGCACTTGGGAACATCCTTGTCTGGCCATGTACTCTGCTCCTAGCGAGCTTACTAGCATAGGCGTTTTAAGAATCCTAGTGGGTAGGCTATACTTTTCCACAAATCCCCTTGATATGTAGGAATGCGATGCACCAGTATCAAAAAGAACGAGTGCGGTAAATGTTTTAACCAAAAACTTACCGATTACTGCATCAGGCTGATCTTCAACCTCCTCCACGTTAACATGGTTCACCTGTCCCCTATTGAAAGGGTTCGGCTTCTTCCCAGAGCTTCCATTGCCATTTCCATTCTGGCCTTCAGGACATTCATTGGCATAATGTCCGGTCTTGGAACACTTGAAACAGGTGACTTGACTCAGGTCTCTCTTGGTTGGGGTCGATGGGGTGGTCCGGTTCTGGCCGTTGCTTCTTCCATTCCCATTACCATTCTTGTGGCCATTATGGTTGTGCGAGCTACCTCCTCCATGGGTATCTGAAACTGAAATCCCGGTTTAGGGGTAAGACGAGGCTTCTGCTGGGCTCCAGAGTTATACTTCCCCTGTCCATATTTCCTCTTGCGGTTCTCAATCTACTGCTGCTTCCCTTCAATCATAAGAGCACGATCTACCAACTCCTGGTAGTTGTTGAAGGTGGCTACCATCAACTGCATACTCAACTCATCATTCAGTCCTTCCAGGAATTTCTCCTGCTTAGTTGCATCTGTAGCAACGTCATCTGGGGCATAACGTGCTAACTTGCTAAAATCGTCAACGTACTGGCCAACTGTCCTTCCTCCTTGGCGTAAGTTGCGAAACTCACGCTTCTTCATGGCCATAGCTCCTGCTGAAACATGGGCAGTGCGGAAAGCTTGCTGAAACTGATCCCATGTGACAGTGTCAACTAGGTAAGTGGCTGCGAAATTCCCCCACCATGCTGCCGCGGGTCCGTCAAGCTGGTGAGCGGCAAACTTCACTTTCTCACCATCCGTGCATCCTACAGTGGTCAACTCCCTTCCTATCTTGCGGAGCCAATCATCTGCTACAATCGGCTCGGTGCTACTGGAAAACACCAGCGGATTCAGCCTAAGGAAACGGGCTAAGTGGTCAACAGGTGGTGGTGGTGGTGGGTTGTTGTTGTTGTTCCCCTGATTCTAATTCTGAACTAGCAACTGCATCAAGGTGTTCTGTTGCTGGATCAACTGGGTGAGCTCCGGCGGAAAGGCAAATCCGGGGTCACGTCTCGGAGGCATCTGAGGGTTTAGAAAAGATGAGATATAAGAATAGAGGGGGTCTAAAGGGAAAACACTACCCATATGCACATGAGGCAAAAGCACACAATTTCACTTCATTCAATCAAACAAGGGCTTACAAACGGTCTAACTATCACAAAAGTGCTCGAACTATTGTGTTTACATGGGGGAATACTACTACTATCTGGTGGTCATCTAGAAATTTGAACCGGTGGAAGACTCCATGATATCTGCTCCAGCTTCGTCTACAAAGTCGGGTTCACTTGGATCCGAATCGGTGTCGTCGATGATGATGTAGTTGTCCGGACATGCGACGTACTCGTCTTCCTCCTTGGATGCTAACTTCCTCTTGAGTTCTTCAACCTCCTGCTTAAGATCGCCATTGTGTCTTGCTAGAGCTACGATCTCGTCCATGTAGTCCTTGCGTGTAGACTCCAGTTCTCCTTCTAGCTCAATGATCCTTGCCTTTTCATTCTTCAATTCTATCATATCATTGCACATGTGGTTCTCGTGGCGTCGAATGTGCTGGTTTAACTCCTGGATGAAAGATGCAATGGATCTATCCTTCTTGGTGCTGACTAACTCCCATTGTTCGTCTCGGCGTCCGCAAATCTGGTAGATAGTGTCCTTGAGGTCTTCTTGATAAACTTCTCCAATGCTTCCCATGGTGATATGAGCTGCCATGCTCCTTCCCAGACTCCAGGTTGGTGCATTGAAAACACTATCTATGGGCTTCATGATTGGTGCGAATGTCCTTCCCGGAACATGAGCTTGAATCTTCCAGCGCTCCTCTTCAGGCAGAGTGGCGTTGAAGGTTCCCGTGAAGCTTGGTAATCCAAGGTTCAGGTACTTGGTGACTTCCTTCAAGTGAAATCCAAAAGGTGTGCCTTCATCCGGTTGAGCATACTTAATCTTCGTGTTCGTCATCCTAAAAGGGTAGAAAAGATGAGGAGTTAGAAAATGAGAAGAGAATGTTGATCTATGGCTTTAACTTAGTGGTCGTGTCCTACAGTCTGCGTGTGCTCTTTTACCATCTCTGTAGCGACCCGACCCGAATGGATCAAGTCTACTGTGCTCCGATGTCATCCCTGGATCAGTAATGCTGACACCACACAGTACATCGAAGGATTTATAGCAGAGTGGCAATCACACACTTATTACATCGTTGTCTCAAAGAGAACTTATTACAATAAATATGGCTTAAGGCCATCTAATAACGATAACAGCGGAAGACTCGGAAGATAAATGGGTCCATCAACTCCAACGGCATCACTGAGTATAGGACCACGACCTAAAAGCACCTTACTCGTCGTCTGAAAAGTCTGCAACATGAGAAGTTGCAGCCCGAAAACGGGTCAGCACATGGAATATGCTGGCAATGTAACACAGGGAGAGTAATGGAATGAAACAGCTATACTATATGCATATATGGCTGGTGGAAAGCTCTATGGTTATAGTTTTGCGTAAAGCCAATTTTTCCCTACTGCAAAGGAATAAATTTATTTAACTATCAAGTTAGTTGTTGAACATTGAGAATGGTTGACAGCATTCTCAATCTCAATTAAGTGAACAGTTAAAACCCAACAACATTAATTAGAAGTAACAATGATGAGATTCACATGATATTCAAGTACTAGATACTCAAGTTGTCCATAACCGGGGACACGGCTAATCATGATTAGTTTGTACACTCTGCAGAGGTTTGCGCACTTTTCCCCACAAGACTCGATCGCCTCCGTTTGGTTTCTCGCACTACATGGTGTTTGAGAAGACGGATGACTGAGACACAGTCTTTCAGAAGCGCTAGCACCTTACATGTGGGTATACCGGTACACCTACTTTCCCCTACATCTGCTAGTCTACCCGTAAGAGTTCACACAACTTAGTCAACTATGCCAGAGCCCATAATGGCTTGTGGCTGCACACGGAAGTTACTAGCATGAATGATCTTATGATCCCTTTGAGCCTGGGTGGCGGTCCGAAATAAAAACAGGCAAGTCCCGATAGACATCAGGTGCCTCAATCCACCCAGATGTGTATTTAAGTTGCCACCTTAAGTGAACCATTAAAATTAACAAACTCACATCTGTCATGGATATCACTCACCCAATCCACGTCTACTAGCATAGCATGGCATAATAAGCAAACGTAGAAGTAACTCCCAAAGGTTTCATAATAATACAGGTGATAGGTACTACCTCATCTACTTCCCATCCCACAATTTAATTAGATCCTAATCATGCAATGTGAGAGGATTCATCTAATGCAATAAAACATGGGTTGTAGAAAAGGTATGATCAAAGTGTTACTTGCCTTGCTGAGAATCCGCGAGTCCTAGGGTTTCGAAGTAACAAGCGGCGCAATCCGGGTGATCTATCACAGACAAACAACAAGCACACAATAAGTACTCATCTAATGCATAGGAAAAACTCGAACAAGAGAACGAACCAGAAAGTTCAACTTAAGAACTCCGGTTGCAAAGGAAGAACGAACCGAACAAAGAAACGGAAAAACAAACGGCGGAAGAAAACAACTCGGTTCTAGCAGGTTGAAACTAGGTCAAATCTTATTGTGGCAAAACTTGTTCAAGTTGATTAGTCGGAACGGCGGTTTCGAAACGAAACTCCAGGCGCTTGAATCACCTGATTCTGATAAACGAGCGGGAAGAAAGACTAGAACGAAAATCGGATCTGAGATCGCGATCGCGGAATAAATCCGACGAAAAGAAAGAGATGAACGGTTAAACGAACGGGCGTCATTAACCGGGAAAAATCGGTGATTACGTTCGTTGAGACGAACGGTCCGAAAGAAGAACGAAAACCGATCTAGGGTTTCCGAAGAAAACCGAAACAAAGCCGGAAGAGAAAAACCGGAAGAAAAAAGAAAAAAAAGAAGAACCGGAACGGTTTTCTAGAAGAAAAACCGAACCGAGGAAAAGAAGAGGCGGCGCGGCTACCTCGGGAGGCGGGGCTCCGGGCGGCG
>NC_057806.1:343268094-343276246 GCF_018294505.1 Triticum aestivum
AGGCGGCGGCGGCGGGCTTAAGGCGGCGGCGGCGGGCTTGGGTGGTGGAGGAAAAGAGAGGGGGGGTGAATATATATACTAGGAGGGGGGTGTGACTTGGCCAAGGGGCAAAAGGGGGGGCCGGCGGCCTAGAGTCCCGCTGGGACTCGGCTTCGCGCGAGGGGCTGGGGGCGGTGGCGGCTGGCTGGGCCTTGGCCCGGCTGGCCTGGCGCGCGGGAGCTGCTCCTCTTTTTTTTTAAATCGGTTTCACGCGCAGAAAAACAAAAGAAAACTATCTAAACGAACTCCGAAAAATCTAAAGTAAATTTTCCCTGACTCCTAAAATGAGTCGAACAAAATGAACTTTTCTCCGGGCCTAAAATGCAATTTTGAAAACGCGCATTTTTCCCTATCCAAATAAAAGCAAACAAAACTCCGGCAAAACCAAAATTTGATTTATTCATTGGATCTTCATTTTTCCTAACTTTGGGAAAGTCATATTATTCCCTCTCTCATTTTTTTGATATTGGAAAAATAATTGAAGATGAAATAAATAAATCAAATGATCCTCCTTTCCAAAATTTGAGAGAACTCAAATATGAAAATAACGAAATCTCCAACTCTCTCCGTGGGTCCTTGAGTTGCGTGAAATTTCTAGGATCAACCAAAATGCATGAAAATATGATATGCATGATGATCTAGTGTATAACATTCCAAATTGCAAATTTGGGATGTTACAAAATTATGAAGTAAAGAGGCTGATATATGAATGCATCAGGGTCTTTGAATATTCACGATTTGGCCAGGGGCTTATCTCGGGGGCACCGCTCTAGGCTGCCGTCGACGTCCCATGCAGAGCTATCCGTGAGGGAGACCTTCCCCTTCTTGGATGCCTCCGCCTCCAGATTTGTGGAGGCCACCCTTGAGGGAGTCCTGGACTAAGGGGTCCTCGGGCGTACGGCCTATTAGCCATGGGTCGGACTGATGGGCTATGAAGATATGAAGACCGAAGACTGCACCCGTGTCTGGACGAGACTCTCCTTGGCGTGGAAGGCAAGCTTGGCGATCAAATAAGTAGATTCATTTCTTTGTAACCAACCTTGTGTAACTCTAGATCCTCCCGGTGTCTATATAAACCGGAGGACTTAGTCCGGAGAGGGGACAATCATTACCATAGTCATACAGGCTAGGCTTTTAGGGTTTAGCCATCTCGATCTCGTGGTAGATCAACTCTTGTAATACTCATATTCATCAAGATCAATCAAGCAGGAAGTAGGGTATTACCTCCACACAGAGGGCCCGAACCTGGGTAAACATCGTGTCCCCTGTCTCCTGTTACCATCGACCTTAGACGCACAGTTCGGGACCCCCTACCTGAGATCCGCCGGTTTTGACACCGGCATTGGTGCTTTCATTGAGAGTTCCACTGTGTCATCCTCAAAAGGTTTGATGGATCCTTCAATCATCCGCAATGATGCTGTCCAAGGGGAGGTCTTCCTCCCCGGACAGATCTTCGTGTTCGGCGGCTTCGCACTGCGGGCCAACTCGCTTGGCCATCTGGAGCAGATCGACAGATACACCCCTGGTCGTCAGGTCAGATTCGGGAGCTTGAACTACGTCATGGATATCCGCGGAGACTTGATCTTTGACGGATTCGATACCACGGCAATCGCTCCCCGTCACCTCGATGAACATGACTTAGATCTTTCATCGGGCCATACCCAGGAAATTGCACCTACAACCGCTCTGGCCTTAGATCCAGAGCAGGTCGCGCCATTCGAGGACAGGAAGCTTAACCCTGCCATGGAAGCCGCAGACTCCACGGCGTTGGAGCCGCACACAAACCTAACCTCTGGTAATGCCAGTGTCACCGGAACCTCGGGCTCGTTTCCGGTTAAAAGTTTCGAACTATGTGCATCCACGCATCTCGAGCATGGTCGGTTATCGATCGCCGAATTCAGCGCTGCGGACATCTTCCGACACTCACCCTTGGGCGATGTGCTGAATTCATTAAAAAATCTATCCTTACCGGGGGATTCACAACCGAACTATATCCGGTTCGAACTAGAAGCTGATGACAGGGAATTTTGCTCCCTACCCGCCACCCACTTCATAGCCACGATCGAGGATTTAACCGACACGCTCGATTACGGCTCCGAAAACATCGACGGTATGGACGACGATGCTGATGAGGAGCAAAACCAAAATCCACCATTTACTAGACGCTGGACGACCACTTCTTCGTACGATGTGTACATGGTGGAGACACTCAAAATAACCAATGACGACGACAAAGAAAATCCAGTCGACAATAAACCTCCTGAGACACAGCAAAAGCGCCGGTGTCCTCAGCGCCGCTCTAAGTCACGTCGTTCAAAAGACAGCAATGCTGGCATCAGAGAAAATAATACTCCGGACAACGCCGAAAACAATGAAGACCTTGCTGAGGTAACATCCGAACAGGAGGAGCAAGAAAACGGGCAAGCCAGCCCCGACGAACAGGCCAGGCCCAATGACTCGGAGGACGGTAGTTATCATCCGCTCTCCGAGGATGAGGAAAGCCTTCGTGTCGGTGTCAAAACCGGTGGATCTCGGGTAGTGGGTCCCGAACTGTGCGTCTAGGCCGGATGGTAACAGGAGGCAGGGAGCACGATGTTTTACCCAGGTTCAGGCCCTCTTGATGGAGGTAAAACCCTACGTCCTGCTTGATTAATATTGATGATATGGGTAGTACAAGAGTAGATCTACCACGAGATCAAGGAGGCTAAACCCTAGAAGCTAGCCTATGGTATGATTGTTGTATATGGAGTTGATTGTCTACGGACTACAACCCTCCGGTTTATATAGACACCAAATAGGGTTAGGGTTACATAGAGTCGGTTACAATGGTAGGAGATCTTGAATATCCGCATCGCCAAGCTTGCCTTCCACGCCAAGGAAAGTCCTATCCGGACACGGGACGAAGTCTTCAATCTTGTATCTTCATAATCCAGGAGTCCGGCTGAAGGTATAGTCCGGCTACCCGAATACCCCCTAATCCAGGACTCCCTCAGTAGCCCCTGAACCAGGCTTCAATGACGATGAGTCCGGCGTGCAAATTGTCTTCGGCATTGCAAGGCGGGTTCCTCCTCCAAGTCCTTCATAGAAGATTGTAAACACCAAGAGTAGTGTCTGGCTCTGCAAAATAAGCTTCCACATATTGCCATAGAGAGAATAATATTAATCCAAATCAAATCTACTGACGTATTCCACAGTGCATCAACACACTACAGCCAAGTCCTTTACTTGAATCAATTTCACTTTTCCACCTCAGTGTGTTTTGCGAGGCAGTTTCCTTGGCACGTCTTGTCAAAGCAGAGATCGTGTGCCCCCCTTTCACGGGATTCTCATCAATACAGACGTGGGTAACCCAATCGTGCCCGTTAGCATGTTTTCTCGATTAAAGGCGAGTCCCAAACGGTTACGGGGAGGGCTCCTCGTATTCACCCTCTTATAAAGAGACCAGGGCCTTACTCCTTTTCTCTAATCCCAAAACGAGTTCGCCCGTCGCCTCGAGTTCCAACACCCTAGGCTCCAGATTCCGGGCGACTCAGACCTTCGACAATGTCCGGTTCCGACCTTCAAGGCCGATGGATGGAGGAGGACGTGCTAAAGTTGAGAGAGGCTAAGTTCTTGACCGCCGAAATTTCGCACAGGTTGCCTGCTCAAAGGCAGGTTATCCCCAGTCCCCAGCCCGGTGAGAGCGTAGTGTTCGTGTCTCACTTCCTTCGGGGGTTAGGCTTCCCGATGGATCCCTTCGTGAGGGGACTGCTATTTTATTATGGGCTGGAATTTCACGACTTAGCTCCGTAGTCCATCCTCCATATTTCCTCATTTATCGTTGTATGTGAAGCGTTCCTCCGTGTTACCCCTCACTTCGGATTATGGGTCAAGACCTTCAAAGTGGAGCCGAAGATGATCAAGGGACGGCATGCATAGTGCGGAGTCTCTGTTATAAGCAAAAATGCTGATGCTCCATGGCCCGAGGGCTCTTTTCAAGAGGAGCTAGGCTTGTGGCAATGAGAGTGGTTTTATATCACCGCTCCCCAGAGCACCAAGTGGGTGGCGCCTCCTGCCTTTCGCTCGGGTCCCCCACCACGGCTAGCGTCATGGGTCAACGGAGGGTTAGATTGGGGTTTGCCCAAAGACGTGCCCTTGTTATAGGGCCGCATTAAGGATCTCTTGGAAGGAGACCTCAGCCTAGTCAAGGTGACGTAGGTCATGCTGATTCGCCGAGTATTGCCCGGCAAATGTTGCTCCCTTCGCCTGTGGGAGTTTAATCCAGAGGGACCGCGAGCTCTCCAGAATTTCATGGGCGCAACGCCCGCAGAGATGTATAAACTGTTCTTCGGATCATGAGAGATGTGTCCGGATTTAACCGAGGACGCAGGCCTAAGCTGCAATCGCCCGGATACTTAAGTAAGCAACCTTGTGCCCGGACCTTCTATCCGTATAATTGTCATAAACTTGCCCCTAAAAGAGCCGTCCTTTTAAGCAGGAGTGGATAGCGAAGGCAAAGCGGATCAGGTGTCCGGCTCCCCTTCTCGAAACCAGGCCAGACCCCGTGCTGGTCAGGATGCTGGAGATAACGCCTTTGGAGGGAAGCAAGGGGGAGGACAAGGAAACTATGGCCTCCTCGAAGGAGGCTGCTCCGAAGGGAGGAACCAACAATTCCTCTCCTAAGGGGAAGAAGAGAGCCGCCTCTGACGACCCGGAAACTATGGCCTCGAAGCGGGGGGAAAATCCTCGTCAGAGGGTCCGACGCCGGGGAGTTCCTTGGCCGGACTACGCCCTCAAGGGGATCAGCCCTCCAGCGAGCCGTAAGTAGAGAAAGATTTTCCTTTTGAGGGATGGGGGAAATCCTTGATTTAGATCTGAGAAGATTAACCGAATTTTTACCTTGTACCTCGGACCTCAGCCCTTCTCAGCAGAGCTCGTCTTCGGGGGATCTCATCCGCAGAGAGCGGATTGCATGAGGCCGTCAAAAGTTTACTGGCGGGTTTTGAGGTATATTAGATAATGTACACTTTTGTCAGTTGCGCATGAATAAGATGCGCCATGTGTAGATAGTAGCCCCTGAGACTCTGCGCGTCGTCAAGAAATGACGGCACGCGGAGGATCATAATCCCAGGTCTAAGATGTCGCCTTTGAATGTAGGCGGCAGGGTGTCCGGAATTGAGCCGAACTGATAATTTTGCCGAACTAAAGCGGCAACTGGTCGTGGCAGATGCCGACATCGCGCTTGTCAACAAGCGGCTTGATGAGGCTCAAGGTATGTAATTCCTCGGGCGGCATCAGGTAAGAAGAGTTTTATGCCAGTGTCTTACGATGCGTGTGCTTGACACAGATGGTGTGGCCGCCGTGGAGAGTCTTAGGGCAGAACTTGCCCGAGCTAAAGAACAAGCGAGAGAAAGTGATGCGGCTGCCAAGAAAGCCCTTGAAGAGCTGAGAGCCGAACAGGCTGCTCATTGCCGAAGCAAGGAAGAGATGGCCGAAAAGTTAAAGAGTGCTGCAGACCGTTGCAGACTTCTTGAGAAAGAAGACCGGGCGAAACAGACGGACTTAGAGAAGGCCGTTGCCAATGCCAAGGACGCGCGCTCTGCGATGAGAGCTGCGAAGGAGGAGCTGCGTCAGGCCGAACAGATTGCGGCTGGAAAGCCCTTTATGCTGCGAAAGAAATTTTGCGATCCGAAGTTTGCTCCGTTGGACCGGATGTGGAGTGTGGAGGATACCTATCTGGATTTGGCACCGAGTGCTGCTGATGCGACCGAACACTTTCGAGATCAGAAAGATCGCGAAGTGGAAAAGCTTTTCTGGTCGCAGTTTCACAATCCAGAGCGTCCGCTGGCAGTGGACGATCGTTTGGCTCAATGGGCCGAACTGAATAGGTTGTTCGGACTCTCCATGAAGTACGTCATGGGTCATCTGTGGCCGGGGAGATCGGAGCCGAAGAGTTATTTCAGCTTGGTGCAGCAATTCCTTGATGCGGTGTCGCGTATTAATGCAATGAAGAGGTCAGCATGCATAGAGGGCGCAAGGATGGTTCTTGCCCGTGTCAAGACATACTGGGCAGAGATGGAGACCACCATTGTTGCGTCCCGAGATTCGGACAAAAGCCGAGTACCCTCCGAGCACTATTTTTAGGAAGTCCTTAAAGGCGCTCATGTAATAGAGATGTAGTGCTCGAAAGCTGCTATGTTATGATAGCATATGTAATTATAAAGTAATATTTTGATAAACTGTAGTGGCCTTTTTATACTTGTGCCTTCAAGTATTGGGAACACCTCCTATGCGGCAGTTTTAAGATATATATATACAAAATCTGAAAGATGGCAGTCGTTGGCTTCAGCCCCCACGCACATAGTGCGGGGGTGCTCGCAGAAGACGCATTTTCACACTTAACCCAACGTCTTGGTCCTACAAAGGAGGTGATAGCGCAGCGGGCCAGGCAACCGGACTATAATGCTTTAACACTTTCACTTAGCCATAGGAGCTTGACCGTGAGACTATTTAGGTAGCCCCTTGGTGGCGACTGCGCTCGCCCGAGTTCGGGGCGCGTATGTGCCTGACCGGGAAGTGGCCCTTCGTTAAAGCGGATGAATCCGGTAGATTCCGATAGGTCATCGAGTGGCTGACCGGTCTCACGCTGCATCATGACAGTCAGTTTTCGGCTTTCTCTACTGAGGTGCTCGCCCGGCCGAACCGGGGCACAATCGCAGTAGTTCTCCTAGTGCTACCTTAGCCGATAGAGCGGAATGTAAGGTAGCCGAACTCAGGAGCCGGGCAACCCAACATTTGACCACAGACATGATTCGGAGCTGATGCATATAATGCCAAAACTCGCGACGCCGAACACTCCCTAAGGTGTTCGGTCTTTATGGGTGCGGGCGAAACAACACTCTTTATTAAAAAAGCCCCTAGTGTTCAGGTACGTGCAAAAATTCTGACGTGGCCACATGCTAAGACGCCAGCCTCCTCCTTGGTTATATCAGAAAAAACTAGGGGATGTGTAGCAATGAGAGACAGTAAAAAAGGTTTACGCAGGGTCTTAATCTAAAAAGAATCCTTTAGGACGGGTCCCTATTGCACGTCTGCGCCTGTGTCTCCGTTGTGCCGTATCCTGGACGGGCGCCGCACGACGTTCATCTGTAAAAGAGAGGAACTGAGTTGAAAACGGGTCGTGCCGAAAAAGTTGAAAATAAGTAAAAATATATAAGATTGAGCTTTATTGTCTCTTATTGTATATGCGTGGAGCCCCTAGTGCGGGGGTATATGGCCACTAGGCCTGCATCAATGATGATTTTGCACCGAACTCGTCTATCCGCGTTCGTGGTCTTGAATGACCTATTTCGAAGTTTTCTGGCCGGTGAGGCCATTTTGCTGTGGGGCTGTCAAAGCGGCTGCACAGTCCTCCGCTTGGGGAGGCGCACTTTAGTGCTTCCCCTTCAAAGAGATGATGCCTCGTGGACCGGGCATCTTAAGCGTAAGAGATGCATAATGCGGTATTGCGTTAAAGCGAGCGAAAGCTTCGCGTCCTAGTAGTGCTTGATAGCGACTTGAGAACGGGACGATATGGAAGGTCAGCTTTTCGCGGCTGAGGTTATCGGCAGACCGAATATGACTTCGAGCCGGAGGAAACCCATACAATGGGTGTCCGGACCAGGTATTACCCCTTGAAAGGAGGTTTTGCTGCGGCGGATTCTTGCTGGGTTTATCCCCATGTGCTGGATTGTATCCTGATATATCAGGTTTAGTCCACTGCCGCCGTCCATAAGGACATTTGAAAACTGGAGTCCGCCAATTATTGGATCGAGTATCAAGGCAGTCCAGCCTACATTCTTGATATTTCTAGAATAATCTAGCTGATCGAAGATGATCGGTTTTGACAACCAGTGGCAGGACCCTCTGGGGATGGGCCGTGTGGTGCGTACCTTTACGGGCGCCGCACGTTTTGTTATGTGAAGTGAGTTCACTATTTTTACTTCTTGTGGGAAGTTCTTTTGTTTCCTGGTGCTCTGCTTTTGGGGTTCGTCCTCGTCTTCGCTTGGTGTGTCGAGCCCCTTGTGTTCGGCATTGAGTCTGCCGGATTGTTTGAAAACCCAACAGTCTCTGTGGGTATGGTTAGCAGGCTTCC
>NC_057806.1:343276687-343311979 GCF_018294505.1 Triticum aestivum
CGTGAGCCTTTGAATCCGGCATTGACGGCGGTGCTCTTCGGACTTTTGTCCTTAGTCCAGCGATGGTCCTTGTTGCGTCGCGGTTTTCCATTTCCATCCCTAGTTTCGGATGTACTTGGGTCGCTCGGGCTGCACCTTGCCAACCAGCTGTCCTCCCTTGCACAAAAGCGGGTCATGAGGCTTGTTAGTGCGGCCATTGTTCTTGGCTTTTCTTGGCCGAGGTGTCTGGTGAGCCATTTGTCTCGGACGTTGTGCCTGAAAGCTGCTAAGGCTTCGGCGTCCGGACAGCCGACTATCTGATTCTTTTTAGTGAGGAATCTATTCCAGAACTGCCGAGCTGATTCTCCGGGTTGTTGAGTTATGTGACTAAGATCGTCTGCATCCGGAGGGCGGACATAGGTCCCTTGAAAGTTTGCTCGGAAAGCATCCTCGAGCTCTTCCCAGCTTCCAATTGTGTTTTCGGGAAGGCTTTTAAGCCAATGCCGGGCTGGCCCTTTAAGCTTAAGGGATAAATATTTTATGGCGTGGAGATCATCTCCTCTAACCATGTGTATGTGGAGGATATAATCCTCGATCCAAACTCCAGGGTCTGTTGTTCCATCATATGCCTCTATGTATACGAGTTTGAATCCCTCTGGAAATTCATAGTCCAGGACCTCATCGGTGAAACATAGGGGATGTGCGGCGCCCCTGTATTTGGGTGTGCCGGATTCTGATGATGGCTTCATAGCATTGCTTACGAGAGCTTGCTTTCTTGGCCCATAAATGGACCTGACTGGGCCATGATGCGAATCCTTAGGTAGGTCGCATGCCGATTTAGGTGCAGCGCCGCTTGCCGCTTTATGGGGTCGTCTATCCGACCGTGTGGCTTTCTCATTTTTTGAATGCGAGGGCTCTAGGGCCTCTTCGTCGAATTCAGGCAGTAGCTTTCTTTTCGGATAGCTTTTAGTGCGGCGACTGTCGCCGTATTTATCTGCGGTATTGATTACTTTGCTCCATCTAATCCGGAGTGCATCTTCCGTTGTTTTTAGCTTCCGCTTTTGCTTTTTTAGGCTGCATGCAGTTGCAACGAGACTCTCGTGGAGATTCTTCTGCTCCATAGGTTTATCCGGCGTGAGGTCATCCGGAATGCCATTTTCGCCGGAGGAGGGATGTTCGGTTTCTCTGTCCGTGTTGCCCTATTCGGACGGTTGCTCTAAGGCCTGCTCGTCGTCTACCGGCTTGTCCTGCTCTATGGCTGGGTTTTTGTCGAGGTAGGGCTTGGGTCAGCGTTTACACCGACATTTTGATTGCTTTTCGGGGGGTCGATCTCCCGTCCCATCCCCTTTTTCCTCATTGTCGCTTCCTTTAGGGGTATCCACCATGTACACATCGTGAGATGAGGTGGCTGTCCAATGCCCTATGGTCGTTGGTTTGTCGGTATCTCCTGCATCGTCATCCATGCTGTAGATGTCTCCGGAGTCGAAGTTGAGCACGTCGTTTAAATTGTTGACAGTGGCTACCAAGTGGGTGGTGGGTGGGCTTTGAATTTCTTCCTCGTCCGTATCCCATCCTCGCTAACCGTAGTTCAGCCAGGGCTCTCCTGATAAAGAGAGAGACTTGAGAGAGTTCAGGATATCCCCAAAAGGCGAGTGTTGAAAGATGTCTGCGGCAGTGAACTCCATTATCGGCGCCCAATCGGATTCGATCGGTAGGGGCGCGGGGGGTTCGGAGTTCGGAAAGGAGTCCGGATCCTCGGAGTCACGGATCATGCAGAGTGCGGGGCTAGCGTTCGGCTCGATTGCCTTTGAGATCGAAGCCCCCGAGGTGACGTCCAACCGCTCATCCTCAATCGGCGCAATAGGCTCCGAGTTAAGGGTCGGAACCGATGCGTGTGCGGCCTCCAGGACACCGTCCGGAGGCAGAGCTAGATCATGCCCCTCGAGATAGTGCGGCGCGCTTGGCCGTGGCTCGAACCCGTCGAAGATCAAGTCTCCGCGGATGCCAGCCGTGTAATTTAAGCTTCCAAACCTGACTTGATGGCCAGGGGCGTAGCTTTCGATCTGCTCCAGGTGGCCGAGCGAATTGGCCCGCAGAGCGAAGCCGCCGAAGACGAAGATTTGTCCGGGAGAAAAGTCTCACCCTGGACCGTATCGTTGTTGATGATCAAAGGAGCCATCGGGCCTAAAGGCGACGACACAGAGGAACTCTCAATGAAAGCACCAATGTCGGTGTCAAAACCGGCGGATCTTAGGTAGTGGGTCCCGAACTGTGCGTCTAGGCCGGATGGTAACAGCAGGCAGGGAACACAATGTTTTACCCAGGTTCGGGCCCTCTTGATGGAGGTAAAACCCTACGTCCTGCTTGATTAATATTGATGATATGGGTAGTACAAGAGTAGATCTACCACAAGATCAAGGAGGCTAAACCCTAGAAGCTAGCCTATGGTATGATTGTTGTATATGGAGTTGATTGTCTACGGACTACAACCCTCTGGTTTATATAGACACCGGATAGGGTTAGGGTTACATAGAGTCGGTTACAATGGTAGGAGATCTTGAATATCCGCATCGCCAAGCTTGCCTTCCACGCCAAGGAAAGTCCTATCCGGACACGGGACGAAGTCTTCAATCTTGTATCTTCATAATCCAGGAGTCCAGCTGAAGGTATAGTCCGGCTACCCGAACACCCCCCTAATCCAGGACTCCCTCACTCGGCAACATAGATTTCATCGTGCCTAAGGAACCTCTCGAGAAGGAGCGCTTCAAGCGCCAGCTAATAGCCACCACAAAGAGCCTGAAAAAGAAGCAGCAACAGCTTCAAGCTGACCAAGATCTGCTCGTCGACAGGTGGACTGATGTTCTGGCAGTCGAAGAATACGGCCTCAGACGCCCAGCCAAGAGTTAGCCGAAGCGAAGGTTGCTACCTCAGGTCGATGAAGAGGCGCCGAAGCCCATACCTCCCTCGCGTAATGCGGTCGATCGACCACTATGCGGTCGGGACAGTGCGGCGGACCGACCACCACGTGGTTGGGATAGAGTGGCAACTCAGGCCGAACAGCAGCCTACCCCACCGCCACGTAAAGATAGAGACAAAACAGTTCGGGGTCATACATACGACCTCCGGTAGACCCTGGATAGTAGAGCACGATATACCCGATCGATTTACGGATCGCAAGGATGTTCCTCGACAAGTGATGATGGCTACCTATTCGGAGGTGACAAACCTAGTCACGCCCGAACCGACAACCGCAGCCGGACTCCATCAGAGCTACGTCGCGATGCGGCCAGGTGTAGAGGCGCCGCACACCCTCTTTGCTTCACTGATGAAGTAATGGATCACGAATTCCCGGAAGGGTTCAAACCCGTGAATGTTGAATCATACGGCGGGACAACTGATCCCGCGGTATGGATCGAGGACTTTATCCTCCACATCCACATGGCCCGCGGAGATGACCTCCATGCTATCAAGTACCTCCCACTAAAGCTTAAAGGACCAGCTCGGCACTGGTTAAATAGCCTGCCTGAAAATTCTATCAGCAGCTGGGAGGACTTGGAAGAAGCCTTCCTCGACAACTTCCAAGGTACATATGTCCGGCCACCAGATGCCGATGACTTAAGCCACATAGTTCAACAACCTGGAGAGTCGGCCAGGAAATTTTGGACTAGGTTCCTAACCAAAAAGAACCAGATCATCGACTGTCCGGATGCCGAAGCCCTAGCGGCCTTTAAACATAGCATCCGCGATGAATGGCTCGCCCGCCACCTCGGCTAAGAAAAGCCAAAATCTATGGCAGCCCTTATGGCACTCATGACCCGCTTTTGCGCGGGTGAGGATAGTTGGCTGGCTCGTAGCAAAAACACAGCCAGCGAGGCAGGCCCTTCCGAGGTCAAAAACAGCAATGGCAAGCTCCAACATAACAGACACAAGCGCCGAAGCAATGGTGACAATACCGACGACACTACAGTCAACACCGGATTCAGCAGCTCCAAGTCTAGCCAGCGGAAGAAACCATACAAAAGAAACAATCAGGGACCATCCAGCATGGATCGCATACTCGATCAACCGTGCTAGATACATGGCACCCTAGACAAACCAGCCAATCATACCAACAGAGATTGTTGGGTTTTCAAATAGGCCGGCAAATTAAACGCCGAGAACAGGAAAAAGGGATCACAAAGCGAGGACGACGACGAGGAGCCCCGACAACCGAACACAGGGGGACAGAAGAAGTTTCAAGTTAAAACAGTGAACATGATATATGCTATACACATCCCCAAAAGGGAGCGCAGGCACGCACTGAGGGACGTCTACGCGATAGAGCCAGTCGCCCCCAAATTCAACCCATGGTCGTCATTCCTGATCACCTTTGATTGTCGGGATCATCCGACTAGTATCCGTCATGGCGGCTCAGCCGTGCTAGTCCTCGACCCTATCATTGACAGATTTCACCTGACGCGCATCCTTATGGACGGTGGTAGCAGCCTCAATCTGCTCTATCCGGACACAGTACGCAAAATGGGCATTAATACATCACAGATCAAACCCATAAAGAGTACCTTCAAAGGAGTCATACCAAGTGTAGAGGCCCGATGTACAGGCTCAATCACGCTCGAGGTTGTCTTTGGATCTTCGACATAGTCCCCTTTCGTAGCGGCTATCACGCACTGCTCGGACAGACCGCATCCACCCGATTCAACACACTGCCACACTATGATTATCTCAAGCTCAAGATGTCTGGTCCACGTGGCGTCATAACAGTCAATGGAAATACGGAACGCTCCCTCCGTACAGAAGAGCACACAGATGCCTTAGCAGCAGAAGTACAGAGCGGCCTTCTCAAGCAGAACCTTAATTCAGCTGCCGAGCCCTCGGACACCGTCAAGAGGGTCCGAACTACCCTGCAGTAGGACATCTCGGCTCGTCAGGAGCTAGACTAGCAATTCAGCCTCCGTTTCAGTCCTGGTCAAGTAGTGGTATTCGCACCACGCATACATAATTACGCACTCAAAATTCCATGGGCATCGACGGAGGCATAGCTAGTTAGTGATCCACAGTATGGCTCAACCGACACCGGATACACACATACTTTCACTTTTATTCGTTTCCTTTTCAGGTTTCAATCCCGCAGGCCCCATCTGATGGCCTGATCACCAGTCCTCTTGAAGGATAAACACACCAAGACGGCGAGAAACGCAGACGTATGGGGGACTTTCAAAGTGGTTTCGTTCACAATCACTCTACCTGTTTTTTAGGAACCACATGCATCTCTCCCTTGGTTTTTGGCATGTTAAATAGCATGTTGCTTATCGCACTACTTGTATCAATGCGCTTCGACGTATTAATCGAATTATAATGAAAACAGTTCGCGGCTGGAGCTTTAGAGCCCCAGCTTATCACCTTTGCACCCTTTCTGTTTTCTTTCTTTTTTTCTTCTTTTCTCTTCTTCTCCCCTGTGGGTAACCCTATCAGGTAGCACCCGTACACTTTGGTACGTTTGATGTTCTCCAGGGGCTTCATAGCACCACAGACTATGACAACAAAAGTCCGAACACTTTTTATAGAATAGTTCGGCACCCCGAATTTAGCACTATATGCATTGGCTCCGAATCATGTCTTTCGTCAATAGTTGGGTTGCCTGGCTCCTGTGCTTGCTACCTTACGTTCTGCTATATCAGCTAAGGTAGTAAAGGGGGAACTATTGTGATTGTGCCTTGGTTTATCCAAAGGTGCATGTCGGTGTCAAAACTGGCGGATCTCGGGTAGGGGGCCCCGAACTGTGCGTCTAGGCCGGATGGTAATGGGAGGTAGGGGACACGAAGTTTTACCCAGGTTCGGGCCCTCTTGATGGAGGTAAAACCCTACGTCCTGCTTGATTAATATTGATGATATGGGTAGTACAAGAGTAGATCTACCATGAGATCAGAGAGGCTAAACCCTAGAAGCTAGCCTATGGTACGATTGTGTTGTGATTGTCGTCCTACGGACTAAAACCCTTCGGTTTATATAGACACCGGAGAGGGTTAGGGTTACACAAGGTTGGTTACAAAGGAGGAAATATCCATATACGTATTGCCTAGCTTGCCTTCCACGCCAAGTAGAGTCCCATCCGGACACGAGACAAAGTCTTCAATCTTGTATCTTCATAGTCTAACAGTCCGGCCAATGGAGATAGTCCGGCTGTCTGGAGACCCCCTAATCCAGGACTCCCTCAGTAGCCCCTGAACCAGGCTTCAATGACGACGAGTCCGGCGTGCAGTATTGTCTTCGGCATTGCAAGGCGGGTTCCTTCTCCGAATACATCACAGAAGAATTTGAATACGAGGATAGTGTCCGACCCTGCAAAATAAGTTCCACATTCCACCATAGAGAGAATAATATTTTCGCAGATCTAATTTGCTGGCTTGTTTTGGTAGCACGACGTTATGTCATGGCCCGGTGATTATTCGAACCGTTTCTCCACACATAACGCGAGGCGGTTTCTTGACACGTCTTGCCGAAGCGGAGATTGTGTTCCCCCAATTACAGGATCCTCATTAATGCGGTCGTGGGTAACCCAACCGTGTCTAGGACTCCTAGATTATAGGCAAGTCCTAAAAGGCTATGGAGAGGACACTTGATATTCACCCTCATTATAAAGGGACAAGGTTTTCGCTTTTTCCCTCTCGTGCTCAATAGAACCCTTCCCTCGAGTTCTAACACCCAAAGCCCAGGTTAGGTGCTCCGGATCTTCAATCATGTCTGGATCCAGCCTTCAAGGCCGATGGATGCCCTCCTCCATTAGGGAAGAGGACATTAAGAAGTTGAGGGAGGCCACTGACCGCCGAGGTTTTGCATCGGCTGCCTGCTCGAGGGCAGATCGTCCCTACTCCCGAACCCAACGAGAACGTCGTGTTCATCTCCCACTTCCTCCGAGGTCTAGGCCTCACTCTGGATCCCTTCGTCAGGGGTTTGATGTTCTATTACGGGCTATAGTTCCATGATCTAGCTCCAGACTCCTTTCTCCACATCTCGACATTTATTGTCGTGTGCGAGGCCTTCCTTCGCATTACCCCTAACTTCGGCTTGTGGCTCAAGACCTTTGAAGTGAAGCCGAAGATGATCGAGGGGGCAACATGCAGCGTGCGGAGGTGCATCAATAGGCAAGATGGCAGGAGCTCCATGGCCGAAAGGTTCCTTCCCAGAGGTGCCCGAATTATGGCAGCGGGAGTGGTTTTACGTCACAGCTCCCAGAAGTGCCAAGTGGGCGGCTGCCCCCGCTTTCCGCTCGGGCCCCCCACCACAACTGATGTCATGGATTAGCAGAGGTCTGAGTTGGGGTCCAGCCAAGGACGTGCCTATACTGCAAAGCCACATCCGAGATCTCTTCGAGGGAGATTTTAATTTGGTTGCGGTAATACAAGTTATGCTGGTTCGTCAAGTCCAGCCTTGCAAACACCGACCCCTTCACTTGTGGGAGTTCAACCCAGAGGGACCACGTGCCATTCAAAGTTTCCTTGGCCTGACGCACGAGGAGATGTATAAGTCATTCTTCAGACCTCAAGTAGAATGTCCGGATATTACCGAGGACATAGGCCTGAGCAGTAACCGCGCCGCCGAACAAGTAAGAAATCCTCTAGCCGAACACACTATCTTTTATTCGAAGTCATTTCTGAGAGTTCGCTTTTTGACTAGGACTGGCTAACAAAGGTGAAGATGATTCGGTGTTCGGCCCCCTCCATGAGGGTTTGGAAAATCCGGTATTGGAAAAGATGCTCGAGGTCGCACCTTGCCCGGAGCCCTTGAAGGAAGATACCGGGGGGATAATATGGGCGGACGCGGGCCCCCATCGCTGCCCGTTCCAACCGAGGGAACAAGCGTCTCCACGAAGGAGGACAACCGGGGGAGGAAAATGACTGCTTCCGAGGATCCGGAAGCCGAAGCCTCCAAATGAGAGAAGAAGTCTCCCACAGAGGGTCCTACCTCGGGGGGTGCTTTTGCCGCACAAAGTCCGCGGGGGGATCAGCCCCCCAACGAGTCGTAAGTGATCCAAAATACTTTAATAGTAAAGGTATGCTATCTTTTTTTCTGAGAGAATAACCACGCATATATCTTGCAGTTCGGGCCTTAGCCCCTCTCAGCTCAGCTTGTCTTCGGGGGATCTTCTTCCAGAGATGATGGAGAGCGAAACGCCTCCCCCAGACTCCTTTGCTCAAGAAGCGAGCGACCCCGAAGTGTCGTCACAAAGGGCCTCTCCGGATCCGGTGAGGCCAGAAGATAATCCCATAGACCCCCGAAGTCCCCAGCGTCCGGCTCCTGAAGAGAGCAGACAAAAGAGTCCGGCACCGTCTGGTGTGCGGTCGGACGTTCTGAGGGAGTTGGTGGGGCGAGCGGCCATCTCAGAAGAACATTGTATGCTGATGAGTACGGTGATGGAGAGAATCTCATCCGCCGAAAGTGGATTACATGAAGCTTTTATGAGTCTACTGACATGCTTTGAGGTACGTGAGATAATATGTGATAGTACTGCACATGTTAGGTGTGCCCTGTGTAGATAGTAGCCCCTGAGACTCTGGTTGTCATCGAGAACAGCGGCGAACAGAGGATCATATTCCCAGGCAATAACCAGACTGCTCCTATGTGCAGGTGGTGGAATCTCCGGTGGCTAGCCGGACTAGTGAGTTTGCCAAATTAAAATGGCAACTGGATGCGGCAGGCGCCGACATCGAGCTTGTTAACAAGAGGCTTGGCGAGGCACAGGATAAGTGTTATTATCTGGTGAACGCCACATAGTAAGAGCAGCATGATGCCAGTATCTTTAATATGTTGTGACTGCAGATGGAACTGCCACTGTGGAAGCCTTGCGGGCAGAACTTGCCCGAGCCAAGGAACAAGCGAGGATTAGTAATGTGGCTGCTTTGAGGGCGGCCGAAGAGTTGAAAGCCGAGAAGGCCGCACATTGCGACATCCAAGAGAAGATGGCCGTAGAATTAAAAGACACTGCCGACCGTTGTCGGGTCCTTGAAAAAGAAAACCGAGTGAAGGCAACGGACCTTGAGAAGGCCACGACAGCGAACAAAGACACCCGTTCTACTATGAGAGCGAAGAAGGAGGAGCTGCAGGAAGCCGGGGATATTGCGGCTGGGAAACCCTTCATGTTACGGAGGAAGTTCGGAGATCCACGGTATGCCCCTCTGGATCGGCTGTGGAGTTCGGCAGATGCGTATATGGATTTGGCGGCGAGCGCTGCCGATGCGGCCAAGTACTTCCAAGGTCAGACAGATTGTGAAGTGGACAAGCTGTTCAGGTCGCAATTCCATGTTCCAGAGCATCCGCTTTCCTTGACTGACCAGCTAGCCGAATGGGCCGAACTGAATAGGTTGTCCGGACTCACCATGAGGTCTGTTGTGGATCAGCTATGGCCGGAAAAGCCAAAGCCGAACAACTATTTTAGCTTAGTGCAGCAGTTTCTTGGTGCGGTGCCGCGCATTAATGCGATGAAGAGGTCGGCGTGCATAGAAGGCTCGCGGATGGCCCTTGCCCGTGTTAAAGCATACTGGGCGGAGATGGACGCTACCACTATTGTGGCGCAGGGTTCGGCCATAGGTCGAGTGGCTGCCGAGCATTATTTCGAGGAGGTTCTCGAGGGTGCTCGCTTGATAGAGGCCCAGTGCTCGAAAAATATTATGTTTGAGTGATATGTATTCTCATTGTAAACACAATGCTTTTATGAAGTTTTTATAAGGCTATGTTTATACTTTTGCCTAAAAGTAGTATGATGCCTCATGTGCGGCCGTTTATGTATACATGTGTATAACCTGAAAGATTGCAGTCGTCGGCTTCAACCCCCACGCATATAATGCGGAGGTGCTCGCAAAAAAACGCGTGTTCACACTTAACCCAACATCTTGGTCTTATTAAGGAGGTGATAGCGTAGCGAACGAGGCAACCGGACTATAATGCTTTGACACTTTCACTTAGCCATAGGAGTTTGACAGTGGGGCTACTAGATAGCCCCTGGTGGCTCCACACTCTCCCGATCGCGGGGTGCGTACATGCCTGGCCGGAAAACGGCCCTTCGTTAAGGCGGAGGAATTCTAACATTCCGATAGGTCATCGAGTGGTTGACCAGTCTCACGCTATATCATGACAGTCAGTTTTCGGCTTTCTCTACCGAGGTGCTCGTCCGGATGAACCAGGGCAGAATCACAGTAGTTCTCCTGGTGCTACATTAGCCGATAAAGCGGAACGTAAGGCACCAAAACACAGGAGCAAGGCAAACCCAACATTTGACCAAAGACAATGATTCGGAGCTGATGCATATACGGCCAAACTCGCGACACCAAACACTCCCTAAGGTATTCGGTCTTTATGGTGTAAACCAGGCCTAGATAGTGCCCTTTGTAAGAAGCCCCTTGTGTCCAGGTACGTGCATTATTCTGGCGTGGCCACATGCCAAGACGTCAGCATCCTTCCCAATTGTGCTGAGAATTCGGTGGATATGTATCAACAAGAGATAGTAAAAAAGGTTTACGCAGGGTCTTAATCCAAAAAGAATCCTTGGAGCGGGTCCCTGCTGCACGTCTGTGCTTGTGTCTCCGTTGTGCCATATCCTGGACGGGTGTAGCACGATGATCATCTGTAAAAGAGAGGAACTTAGGTGAAAAAGTTGTCGTGCAAAAGGATAGTTTTTAAAGAAACTATGTATAATTCAAGATGAGTAAAAACTGCCACTTGTCTGTGCGCGTTGAGCCCCTTGTATTTGTAATAGGGGTGTGACCATTGATCCGGTATGAATGACATATAGTTGTGCCGGACTCGTCTAACCGTGTCCGAGGTCTTGACGACCTGATAAATGCTTTAGTTGGTCAGGTCGTTTTTAGTGTGCGACTACCAAGGCAGCCGCACTCTCATCAGCACGCAAAGATCGCTTAATACTTCCATTCACTATAATGATGCCATGTGGGCCGGGCATCTTGAGTGTGAGGGAAGTGTAGTGCGGTATTGCATTAAAGCGAACGAAAGCTTCGTGTCTGAGTAGTGCTTGATAGCCACTTTGGAACGGAGCGATGTGGAAGGTTAAATGTTCGCTACGGAAGTTATCGGGGAAGCCGAATATAACCTTTAGTAGCAGGGAGCCCGTGCAGTGAGCCCCTGGGCCTGGCGTTACTCCTTTAAAGGTAGTATTGCTTTGGCAAATTTTTGTTGGGTCTATCCCCATTTCGCGGATTGTGTTCTGGTATATCAGGTTTAGACTACTGCCACCATCCATCGGGAGTCGTGTGAAGTGGTATCCGTCGATTATTGGGTCTAATACCAGGGCAGCCCATCCTGCACGCCGGATACTTGCTGAGTAATCTCGATGGTCAAAAGTGATCGGTTGAGACGACCAGTGGCAGGATTCCGCGGTGATAGGCCCTTGGGCATATTTTTCTGGGAGGGCTGTTTTGTTTCTTCCTTTGATCACTTGTAATACGTTTACTATTTTGACTTTTGGTGGAAATTTCTTTTGTTCCCCAGTGTCTTGCTTGAGAGGCTCATCCTCGTCTTCGCTTGGTGTATCCTCCCCCTTGTGTACGGCGTTGAGCTTGCCGGACTGCTTGAAGACCCAACATTCTCTGTTGGTATGATTAGCGGGTTTACCAGGGGTGCTATGGATCTGACATATTTGGTCCAGAATTTTGTTTAGGCTGGACAGTTCGTCTCTGGCGCCTTTAGAGGGCGGTTTTTGCTGACCTGGCCGAGAGCTTTTGAATCCGGCGTTTACTGTCGTGCTCTTCGTGTTGTCTTCTTTATTCCGGCATTTTTTATTGCTGTTGCGCCGTGATTTCCCGTTTCCATCTCTAACTTCAGATGTACTGGGGTCGCTGGTGCTGCATCTGGCTAGCCAGCTGTCCTCACCCGTGCAAAAGCGGGTCATGAGGCTTGTTAATGTTGCCATTGTTCTTGGCTTTTCTTGGCCGAGGTGTCTGGCAAGCCATTCGTCACGGACGCTACGCTTAAAAGCTGCCAAGGCTTCGGCATCCGGGCAATCGACAATTTGGTTCTTTTTAGTGAGAAACCTGTTCCAAAGTTTTCGGGCTGACTCTCCGGGCTGTTGAGTTATATGACTCAAATCGTCCGCGTCCGAAGGTCGGACATAAGTCCCTTGAAAATTTGCCCGAAAAGCATCTTCGAGCTCTTCCCAGCTTCCAATGGAGTTTTCGGGGAGGCTTTTAAGCCAGTGGTGAGCTAGGCCTTTGAGCTTGAGGGGTAAGTACTTGATGGCATGGAGATTATCTCCTCGAGCCATATGGATATGGAGGATATAATCCTCAATCCAGACCCCAGAGTCTGTTGTTCCATCGTATGCCTCTATGTTTACGGGTTTGAATCCCTCTGGAAATTCATGGTCCAACACCTCGTTGGTGAAACATAGGGGGTGTGTGGCACCCCTGTATCTGGGTGTACCACGTTGCCCGGATGTTTGTTGTGTTACATCGTATGCTAGGGCGCGCTTGTGTGGTCCATAGATGGATCTGGTTGCGACGTCCTTTTGGTGCGAGCCCTCGCGTGTATCGCGTATTGGCTTGTGCATGGCGTTGTTTGACGCTCGATGTTGGCCGTGAGGTCGTCTATCCGGCCAGGTGGCTGTTTTGATTTTTGGTTGTGGGGGGTCTGAGGCCTCCTCATCGAATTCAGGTAGCAACTTCCGCTTTGGGTTGCTCTTGGTGGGGCGATTGTCGCCGTACTTCGCTGCTGTGTTGAGTACTTTACTCCATCTGATTTGGAGTGTGTCCTGTGCAGCCTTGAGCCTTTGCTTCTGCTTTTTCAGGCTCCTCGCGGTGGCAACAAGCCTTTGACGGGCATTATGCTGCTCCGGGTGCCTGTCCGGCGTTATATCGTCCGGACTATTATCTTTGACAGAATTAGTTTGTTCGGTTTGATTCTCCGTATTGCCGTAGTCCGGCAGTGGTTCGCCCTGCTCCAATGATGGGTCTGTATGATCGCTATTTCTGCTGGGGCGGGATTTGGGGTGGTGCTTGCGCCACCGTTTTGACTGCTTCTCGAGAGAACAAGCCTTCGGTGCGTCTTTCCGTTCCTCCTCGTCGTCTTCTTTTGTTGTGTCCACCATGTATACGTCATATGATGAGGTGGACGTCCAGCGCCCTGTGGGCGGTGGTTCCTCTTCGCCTCCCGCATCGTCGTCCATACCGTTGATGTCTTCGGAGTCGAAGTCGAGCATGTCGGTTGAGTCATCGACAATGTATATTAAGTGGGTGGTGGGTGGGCGTCGAATTTATTCTTCATCCGCATCCCAATCCTGTTGGCCATAATCCAGCCAGGGCTCTCCTGACAAAGAGAGAGACCTTAGTGAATTCAGAATGTCGCCGAAGGGCGAGTGCTGAAAGATATCCGCCGCGACGAATTCCATGATCAGCGCCCAATCGGATTCGATTGGCAGGGGCACGGGCGGTTCGAAGTCAGAAAGAGAGTCCGGCACCTTGGAGTCACGGGCTGCGCAGAGGATCATGCTAGTGTTCGGCTTGATCGCCGTTGAGACTGCAGCCCCTGAGGCGGTGTCTAACCACCCGTCCCCGATTGGGGCAGTTGGCTCCGAACTAAGGATCGGAGCTGATGCGGGCACGGCCTCTAGGGTACTGTTCAGCGGCAGAGCTAGGTCATACCCATCGCGATAGTGCGGAGCGCCCGACTGTGGCTCGAATCCGTCGAAGATCAAGTCTCCGCGGATGTCGGCCGTGTAGTTCAAACTTCCAAATCTGACCTGATGGATAGGGGCGTAGCTTTCAATCTGCTCCAGATGGCGAAGCGAATTAGCCCGCAGTGCAAAGCCGCCGAATACGAAGATCTGTCCGGGAGAAAAGTCTCACCCTGGACCGCATCGCTATCGATGATAGTAGGAGCCATCAAGCCTAATGGCGATGACACAGAGGAACTCTCAATGAAAGCACCAATGTCGGTGTCAAAACCGGCGGATCTCGGGTAGGGGGTCCCAAACTGTGCGTCTAGGCCGGATGGTAACAGGAGGCAGGGGACACGGAGTTTTACCCAGGTTCGGGCCCTCTTAATGGAGGTAAAACCCTACGTCCTACTTGATTAATATTGATGCTATGGGTAGTACAAGAGTAGATCTACCATGAGATCAGAGAGGCTAAACCCTAGAAGCTAGCCTATGGTATGATTGTATGTTGTGATTGTCGTCCTACGGACTAAAACCCTTCGGTTTATATAGACACCGGAGAGGGTTAGGGTTACACAATGTCAGTTACAATGGAGGAAATATCCATATACTTATTGCCTATCTTGCCTTCCACGCCAAGTAGAGTCCCATCCGGACACGAGACGAAGTCTTCAATCTTGTATCTTCATAGTCTAACAGTCCGGCCAATGGAGATAGTCCGGCTGTCCGGAGACTCCCTAATCCAGGACTCCCTCAGTGCACCTCAGTAGAGAAAGCCAAAAACTGACTGTCATGATGCGGCGAGAGCCGATCAGCTCTTCGGAGGTTGCAAATTGTTGGAGATTTCTTCCGCATTACGTGAAGGATCGGTACTTCCCGTTCAGACACTTATAGCACTCTGGTTCGGATACCAGGGGCTACGCCCATGTTTTTATTGTCAAACTCATATAGCTAACTGAGGGCGTTCAAGCCGCATAGTCTGATTGCCTGGTTCGTTGCACTAAACAGCTCCTTCAGGGACCATATAATTGGATCAAGATTGTTTAGATTCCATCCCGAACACCTCCGTACTACCTACGTGGGGGCAGAAGCCGACGACTGGCCAACCCTCAGATTTCATACAACACTCCACACAGGAGGTAAAATTTAAAACATAACAAGCATTATATTACAAACCCACTTTGTTTTATCATACAAGGTAGAAGGAACTTGAATACATTCAGTCAAAGATAATGTCCTGTGAACATTGCGTCACTACAATACGAGACCCCTCCAAGACGTCCCAAAATACCTCTCAGGTATACGGTGCTCCTTGCCCTTGGGCGGCCCCTCGGTCACAAGCTTGACGGCATCCATCTTCGCCCACCAGACCTTGACGCGGGCAAAGGCCATACGCGCGCCCTCGATGCAGACGGACCGCTTGACGGCGTCCAGCCTAGGACAGGCATCCACCAGTCGCTTCACGAGGCCAAAGTAACTGCCAGGTATAGCTTTGGCTGGCCACAGATGGATTATTAAATCCTTCATGGACCGTTCGGCCACCCTGTGCAGCTCGACCAGCTGTTTTAGCTGATCGCTGAAGGGCACCAGATGTTCTGGCGCAAGATATTGCGACCAGAACAGTTTCTCCATGGAGCTCCCTTCTTCGACTCGTAAGAACTCCGCAGCGTCGGACACACTACGTGGCAGATCAGCAAAACAGCAAAAGCCCCTGGAGAACTCTAAATCCGGGTTAGTAAAAGATACTTCCTCTTCACATACTTGCTTTGCATACTAAATGTCTTACCCGCCGCGATCGTCCTGGCCTCCTGGATTTCTCAAAGGGCGCCCTGGGCCACACTCCGGGCCGTCTCTGCACTCTGATGAGCCTTGGCGAGTTCGGTATCTTGAGTCGACGCATCGTGCTCCAAGGTCTCGCACTTCCTCACCGCATCCTAGAGCTCTTGTTCAACCTCGTTGACCCGGACCTTGAGCTTCTTACGGGTGGCCTGCTCCTTGATAGCCTTCCCCTCGGCTTCGGTCAGGGCCTTTCTCAGGGCCTCGACCTCGGTCGTCGCTTCTATACATATCATGACACTTCGGTCAATGCATACCATTTTACTTTTTTCGAATACATAACGGGTTATCACATGCCTTGTTTTTCTTGGAGCTGCCTCCTCACCTGGCCGAGCTCCTCCTCGGCCTGCTCCAGTCTCCGCTTTAGTTTGGAGACGTCGGCAGTATGCGAGGCTGCGGCCAACAGTGACGCCTGCGTATTCATTTCAGACAAATTTAGTTAGTTTCCTGCAATAAAGGATCGATCCTCTGTCCAGCTTTTTCTTTCCGAACACCGGGCAGTGTCTCAGGGGCTACTGTCTATATTGGGATTTTCTCTTTTTTGGCGTCGCTTACCTCAAAACCTATCAGCAGGCTGCTGCAGGCTTTAGTTAGTCCGCTCTTGGTGGGCTGAACCCTTTCGATTATCGTGCCCTTAAGAACACGATGCTCATCCACAATGGAAGCGCCTCGCAGCGCTTCCAGGAGATTATCCGGTACCCCCGGTTGGACAGGGGTCACCGGCGGAATAGGCATACCCCCTTCTTTCGAAGGAGGTCGCGCGCCAGATTCTAGAGTGGTATCGGTCTCCGGAATCGAATCCGGCTGAGGGCCGAACTGAATACGGCCCTCACCACCATTCTCCATGGGGATTGGCTCCCCCTGGTGTCCGGCGATGGAGGCCTCACCTTCTGGCGCCTCCTGAGCCTCCCCCCAGCCTAGGGAAGTCCTTCGGGATAGCACCTCTGCGTCGCCCTTGTCCTTGGGGGAGTAAGCGGTCGGCGCTGACTCGCTGGCCATTGCCCTTGAATCCAATGAACCTCGTGACGAGGATCGCTGGGAGCTATCGTGGGCCGGACTGCAATGACATAATTAAACCATGTAAAATACCATAAGGTGGAAGGGCCAGATAATTGTACGTGTACGGGTTCTTAGCACTCACGATGTGGCCAGGGGCTTGTTCCGGGGGCGTCGCTCCGGACTGCTGTCGACGTTCCATGCGGAGCTGCCCACTAGTGGGCCTTTCCCTTCTTGGGCGCCTCCGCCTCCAGAATTGTGGAGGCCGCCCTCTTCTTCCTCCCCCATCAGGGGGAGAATCGCTTTCCTCATCATCATCATCGTCGTCTTCGACGGCGGAGGAGCGGGTCTTGTCTTCGGACGTCGCGTCTGAAGCGCCCTTGCGGCGGGAGCCACTCTGGACCCCCTTGGCCTTCTTCTCCAGTGCCTTATAGGGCACCGACACCAGCATCTTCGCTAAACGCGGGATGTCTGGTTCTTCATGCAGCGGAGCCGGACACTGGATCCACTTCCCCCTCTCCATCCAGTCCTGAGGAAGTAATGATAATAAAAGCTTAGATATCATCCTTGAAACAAGCAAGTAGGGGATGTGTTAAAAATAACATACCTCGTTGGCGAGGTGGTTAATGTCGTGCCCGCGGTCCAAATCTGTGGCCGGCGGTGTCTCGTTGCCCTTAAAGAGCAACTTCCAGGCGTCTTCGTGAGTGGTTTCAAAGAGCCTCTTCAAGGTATGGTGCTTCTTAGGATTGAACTCCCATAGAGGGCGGCTTCGGCTTTGGCACGGGAGAATCCGGTGAACTAGCATCACCTGGATTACATTGACAAGTTTGACATCTTTGTCCACTGAGGAAGTCCTGGATTAGGGGGTCTCCGGACAGCCGGACTATATCCTTTGGTCGGACTGTTGGACTATGAAGATACAAGATTGAAGACTTCGTCTCGTGTCCGGATGGGACTTTCCTAGGCGTGTAAGGCAAGCTTGGCAGTACGGATATGTAGATCTCCTCCCTTGTAACCGACTCTGTGTAACCCAAGCCCCCTCCGGTGTCTATATAAACTGGAGGGTTTAGTCCATAGGACAACATACAATCATACCATAGGCTTGCTTCTAAGGTTTAGCCTCTACGATCTCGTGGTAGATCAACTCTTGTAATACTCATATCATCAATATCAATCAAGCAGGACATAGGGTATTACCTCCATCAAGAGGGCCCGAACCTGGGTAAACATCGTGTCCCCTGCCTCCTGTTACCATCCGCCTTAGACGCACAGTTCGGGACTCCCTACCCGAGATCTGCCGGTTTTGACACCGACATTGGTGCTTTCATTGAGAGTTCCACTGTGTCATGACCATAAGGCTCGATGGCCCCTTTGGTCATCGGTCACAATGCGGTCCAGGGTGAGGTTTTCCTCCCCAGACAGATCTTCGTATTCGGCGGCTTTGCACTGCGGGCCAATTCACTTGGCCATTTGGAGAAGATCGAGAGCTATGCCCCTGGCCATCAGGCCAGGTCCAGAAACTTAAACTACACTGGCGACATCCGCAGAGACTTGATCTTCGACAGAGTCGAGCCCATGTCAGGTGCGCCGCACAATCACGGTGAGTATGACGTAACTCTGCCGTCGTACAGTGTTTCGGGAGATCGCATCTGCAACTACTCAGGCCTTCAATCCGGAGCAAATTGCGCCATCCGAGGACGGAGGGATAGACCCCTCCATGGAGGCCGCACTCTCACTGGCGATGGAGACGGATACTGACTTCACCCCTTACGAGAGCCGTGTTGCCGAACCACTAGATTCATCTCCGGCCACAGACTCTGAGCCGCCTGCATCCGTGCCTATCAAATCTGACTGGGGGCCAATCATGGAGTTCACCTCCGCGGATATCTTTCAGCACTCGCCTTTCGGCGATTTGGTATATTCATTAAGGTCTCTCTCCTTGTCAGGAGAACCTTGGCCGAACTGTGTCCGGCTAGAATGGGATGCGGACGACGAAGAAATTCGCTGCCCACCCACCACACACTTAGTAGCCACTGTCAATGATTTAACCGACATGCTCGACTTCGACTCTGAAGACATCGACGGTATGGACGACGATGCGGGAGACGAACAGAAACCACCGCCCACAGGGCACTGGACTGCCACCTCATCATATGATATATACATGGTGGACACCCCCAAAGAAGGCAATGGCGACGAGACAGTGGAGGATGACCCCTCCAAGAAGCAACCCAAGCACCGACGTCAGCGGCGCCGCTCTAAGTCCCGCCACAGCAAAAGTAGTGATACCGGCACAAGAGAAAATAACACTCCGGATAGTACCGAAGACAACCACAATCCCCTCAAGCACGATGTAGAGCGGGAGGGTGAACAAGCTAGCCCTCCAGAGCAGGCAGCAGATGGAGAATCGGAGGAGGACAATTACATGCCTCTCTCCGAAGACGAGGTGAGCCTCGGCGACGAAGAATTTATCGTGCCTGAGGATCTCGTCGAGCAGGAGCGCTTCAAGCGCCGGCTTATGGCCACAACAAATAGCCTAAAGAAAAAGCAACAACAGCTTCAAGCTGATCAAGACTTGCT
Organism: Triticum aestivum; assembly: GCF_018294505.1. Lineage (NCBI taxonomy): Eukaryota > Viridiplantae > Streptophyta > Magnoliopsida > Poales > Poaceae > Triticum > Triticum aestivum. The sequence continues at coordinate 343,295,739 of NC_057806.1, forward strand.
AGCAGATAGATGGATCGAAGTCCTTGCGGCCGAGGAATACGAACTCGAGCGCCCCTCCAAAAGTTACCCAAAGCGCGGGTTGCTACCTCACCTTGAGGAGGAAGCATTGAAACCTCCATCACCAGTGTACGATGCGGCTGACCGTCCACCACGTGGTCGAGCCAAAGAGGCGTTTCAGTCTGAAGTTCAGCCTGCACCCCGCCGCCACTCAATCAAAAATACCAAGGCCCGGGGCAACACATGGGACCTGCAAGACGTATTGGACAGCAGGGCAAAACATGCAAGGTCGATATACGGGTCACGGGGGCGCGCGCCAACACGGACGATGACCGTCACGCCGGATACACTAACAGTAAATCCGGCCGGGCCAAATACAGCAGACAAGACTCATATGAACTGCGTCGGGATATAGCCCGGCAAAGAGGCGCCACACACCCCCTATGCTTCACTGATGAAGTTATGGATCACGAATTCCCGGAGGGTTTTAAACCCGTAAATATGGAATCGTATGATGGTACAACAGATCCCGCTGTATGGATTGAGGATTTCCTCCTTCACATCCACATGGCTCACGGTGATGATCTACATGCCATCAAGTACCTCCCACTAAAACTCAAAGGACCAGCTTGGCATTGGCTGAATAGCTTGCCAGCAGACTCCGTCGGCAGTTGGGAGGATTTGGAAGACGCATTCCTCGACAACTTCCAGGGCACTTATGTGCGACCATCGGACGCTGATGACTTGAGCCATATAAATCAGCAGCCAGGGGAATCGGCCAGGCAATTCTGGACACGGTTCCTAACTAAGAAAAACCAAATTGTCGACTGTCTGGATGCAGAAGCCTTAGCGGCATTCAAGCACAACATCCGTGTCGAGTGGCTTGCCCAGCACCTCGGCTAGGAGAAGCCGAAGTCTATGGCAGCCCTCATGGCACTCATGACCCGCTTTTGCGCGGGCGAGGATAGCTGGCTGGCTTGAAGCAACAATACATCAAGGAATCCGGGTACTCCGGATACCAAAGATGCCAACGGCAGACCACGTAGTAACAGACAAAAGCGCCGCAACAACGGCGATAACACCGATGATACGGCAGTCAATGCCGGATTCAGAGGCTCTAGATCCGGTCAGCGGAAAAAGGCATTTAAAAGAAGTACTCTGGGCCCGTCCAGTTTGGATCACATACTGGATCGCTCGTGTCAAATCCACGGCACCCCCGATAAGCCAGCCAATCACACAAACAGAGAATGTTGGGTGTTCAAGCAGGCCGGCAAGTTAAATGTCGAAAACAAGGACAAGGGGCTGCATAGTGATGACGAGGAGGAGCCCCGGCCGCCGAACACGGGAGGACAGAAGAGGTTCCCCCCACAAGAGAAGACGGTGAACATGATATACGCAACCCACATTCCCAAGAGGGAACGGAAGCGTGCACTAAGGGACGTCTATGCGATGGATCCCGTCGCCCCAAAGTTCAACCCATGGTTCGCTTGTCCAATCACCTTTGATCACAAGGACCACCCCACTAGTATCCGTCATGGCGGATCCGCCACACTGGTCCTAGACCCCATCATCGACAGATTTCACCTCACTCAAGTCCTTATGGATGGCGGCAGTAGCCTGAACCTACTCTATCAGGATACAGTGCGCAAAATGTGTATAGATACCTCGAGGATCAAACCCACCAAAACTACCTTTAAGGGCGTCATCCCAGGTGTAGAGGCCCATTGCACGGGTTCAATCACACTGGAAGTGGTCTTCGGATCTCCGGACAACTTCCGAAGCGAGGAGTTAATCTCCAATATCGTCCCGTTTCGCAGCGGCTATCACGCACTGCTCGGGTGAACCTCATTTGCAAAATTCAATGCGGTACCGCATTATGCATACCTCAAGCTCAAGATTCCAGGACCTAGGGGGGTCATAACAGTCAATGGAAACACAGAACGCTCGCCCCGCATGGAAGAGCACATTGCGGCCCTCGCAGCAGAGGCATAAAGCAGCCTTTTAAGGCAAACCACCAATTCGGCGATACAGCCCCCGGACACCGTCAAGCAAGTCCGGAGTAAACTGCAACAGGATCGCCTGGCACGTTCAGAGCTCGCCTAGCAATTCGGCCCCCGTCCTAGTCCCAGTCAAGCGACGAAATCCATGCCATGCGTGCATAATTACGCACTGAAAATACCATGGGCATAGGCGGGGGCACAATCAGGGCACGTCCCGCAATGCGGCTTAACCGCCCTAGGGGATGTATACCTTTATCATTTTTCTCTTTCAGGACCTAACTCTCTGAATGCCATTTCCGGCAGTATGATTGCCGGACACATTACAGGAAGGAACAACCAAGGAGGCAAGAAGCTAATATGTACATGGGAACCCCTAGGTGGTCTCTAATAATAACCGATATACCCGCTTTCTACTATTCATATGCAGCTTGCCCTTGGATAGGACATGTCAAATAGTCCTATTTTCTGCTTATTGCACTACTTGTATCAGTATGCTTCGACGTATTATTCAAACACCAATGCATAGCATTAGTCTATTATTGCATTATTCATCCCTTTTTCGTATATGTTCATTTACGACAACTTGGATCCATACATTCTGGTACGGTCAGTACGCCAGGGGCTTTCGTTTACCCGACAGTGCGGCACCGAACTTATAGCATTATATGCATCAGCTCTGAATCATGTCTTGGGTCAATAGTTGGGTTTGCCCGGCTCCCATGCTTTGGTACCTTACGTTCCGCTATATCAGCTAAGGTAGCGCTGGGAGAACTACTGCGATTGTGTCCCGGTTCTTCCGGACGAGCACCTTAGTAGAGAAAGCCGAAAACTGACTGTCATGATAGGGCGAGAGCTGGTCGCTGTTCGAGAGGTCTCAAGTCCTTAAAGACTTTTTCCGCTTCGGGCGAGGAGTCAACCTTGCCCGACTTAGGCATGTATAGCACCCCAAATTCGGCCTTCCGAATACTAGGGGCTTCGTCAAAATTTAAAATTGTAGACTTCTATGGCTAAGTGAGAGTGATAAAGCCTTATAGTCCGATTGCCTGGTTCGTTGTGCTGAACACCTCCCTCGAAGGACCCAAAATTGGGATAAAGAGTGCTCAGGTTTTTCCCGAACACCCGAGTACTAGTTACATGGGGGCAGAAGCCGACGACTGGCCAACTCTCAGATTTTATAAACGGCCGCACAGAAGGTAATATTTTAAATTAAAACAGCGTTGCATAGCGCAACTGAACTCGTTTCACATTACAGGATCACATGAGCATGTTCATTCAAAAATTACATCCCTGGCACATTCATCCGCCACAAGGCGGGAACCCTTCAGGACACTCTCATAATACATTTCGGGGCAGCGATGCTCCTTACCCTCCGGCAGCCCTCCTTCACCAGCTTCACGGTGTCCAGCTTCGCCCAGTCCACCTTCGCCCGGGCAAAAGCCCTACGCGCACCCTTGATGCAGACAGACCGCTTTATGACTTCAAGCCGTGGGCAGGCATCCACAAGCCGCCTCACCAGACTGAAGTAGCTGTCGGGCAGGGGCTCGCCAGGCCATATCCGGACTATAAGACCCTTCATGGCCTGTTCGGCCGCCTTGTGGAGCTCGACCAATTGCTTCAGCTGATCGCTCAAGGGCATTGGGTGTTCGGTCCCAGTATACTGAGACCAGAACAACTTTTCCGTCGAGCTCCCCTCCTTAGCTCGGTAAAACTCCGCGGAATCCAGTACACTGCGGGGAAGATCTGCGAACGCTCCTGGAGAGCTCTGAACTCGGGGAAGTAAAAGGAAAGTTTCCTTCACATGCTTGCTTTGCATAATGAATGCCTTACCCGCTGCTATCTTCTTCACCGCATCCATCTCCTAGAGGGCCTTGTGGGCTTTAGCCTTGGCGCTCTATGCGCTTTCGAGCGCCTTCGCAAGCTCGGACTCTCGCGTCTTAGAGTCTAGCTCCAAGGACTCATGTTTTTAGCGAGAGCCTCGAGCTCTTGGTGCACCTCGCCTACTCGGGCTTCTTGCTTTTCCCGCTCAATGTGCTCCTTGGTCGCTTTGTCTTCGGCCTCGGACAGCGCCTTCTTCAAGGTCGCCACTTCGGTCATGGCCCCTGGCAAATTCATGATGATCCTATTACTTCATAACCGAAGTTCTTTTTAAATATATAGATAAGGTATTGCTTACCTTTCCTCTCCTCGAGCTGCCTCTTGGTAAGGCCGAGCTCGTTCTCGGACCGCTTCAGTGCAGAGACCTCCGTAGTACGTGCGGCAGCGGCCAGCAGTGAAGCCTGCACATACACATAGACATATTCTGATTAGACTCCTGGGTCATCATTTGATCCTCTATTCGGCCTTTCCTCGCGAACGCCGAACAGGGCATCAGGGGCTACTGTCTATGTGGTAATATTTTCTTATATTTTGATTGCTTACCTCAAAGCCTGTTAGGAGGCTGGCGCAAGCTTCGGTCAGTCCGTTTTTGGCGGACTGAACTCTCTCGATCACCGCACTCATGATAGTGCGGTGCTCTTCGTCGATGGAAGCGCCGCGAAGCGCTTCCAACAAGTTGTCCGGTGCCTCTGGATGGAAAGAGGACACTAGCACGGGCGGCTTACCCCCCTTAACGGGGGATCGCCTGCCGGAGTCCGGAACCGCCGAAGGTTCCGGGGCAGTGTTCGGCTGGGGGGCGAACTTGGAGCCTGTGGGAGTCTTGCTTCCTTTGTGCCTAGGGTCCGGAAGGTCGCCTCGAGGCGCCCCCAGGACTACCTCCCCTCGGTTTGGTGCCTTTCGGGACAACACCTCGACGTTGTCCGCAGGGCAAGGGGTGGAGGTGGTCGGAAGTGAATCACTATTCATATCCGACGAGTCCAATGAACCGTCCGACGAATCTACGTTGAGATGAGCTTGGGATGGACTGCATAATCATACGTGGTGTAATGAGAAACAGTGCAATAAAACATACTATGAATTACTATGGTGTCCGGATACTTATGACTTCGCCAGGGGCTTCCCCCGGGGAAACCATTCGTCGCCGCTGTAAGCGGCCGTCGTGGAGCAGTCCGGAAGGAAGGTCCTTCCCTTCTTGGACCCTTCTGACTCCCCGGTTAGGTCGGCCTTCCTTTTCTTGTCCCCCTAGCGGGGGGAACTTTCCTCCTCCTCCTTGATTTCGTGGGAGGAGTGCGCGTCGGAGTCATCGGACGATGAGTCCGATACGACCTTGTGCCGGAGACCCTTTCGGGTCCCCGTGGCCTTCTTCTTGGTCTTCTTCGCCGGCACCTCATAAGGTGCCGGAGCCAGCATCTCCGTTAGGAGAGCATCTGCAGGATCTTCAGGCAGGGGGGTTGGGCAATCGAGCTCCTCCGTTGTCTTTATCCAGTCCTGTTAATGACATGTAAGCTTAGATCCCGCACATGATTCAACTGGGGCAAATAAATACCCTGTGAGATATCAAAACTTACCAGATTGGCATGGCGCTTTGCGCTGAGTCCGTGGTCCTTGGTGAGGGAAGGAGGTACCTCAGCGCCTTTGAACAGCACCCTCCAGACGTCCTTGTGCATCGTGTCGTAGAGCTCTCGCAGCGTCTGGTGCTTGGCCGGGTCGAACTTCCACAAATTGAATGCCCGTTGTTGACACGGGAGAATCTGGTGGAAGAGCATGACCTGGACCACGTTGATGAGCTTGATTTTCTTGCTCATCATGTTCCTGATGCAGGTCTGGAGTACGGTCAGCTCTACCGAGGAACCCCAGGACAGGCCCTTCTCTTTCCAGGAAGTGAGCCGCGTGGGGATTCCGGATCGAAATTTGGGGGCCACCACTGAGTTGGTGTCGGGCGGCTCGGTGATGTAGAACCACCCCGATTGCCACCCCTTTATGGTCTCCACATAGGAGCCTTCGAGCCAGGTGACGTTAGGCATTTTGCCCACCATGGTGCCTCCGCACTCTACTTGCTAGCCAACCACCACCTTTGGTTTGACATTGAAGGTCTTCAGCCACAGGCCGAAATGGGGCCTGATGCGGAGGAAGGCATCGCACACGATGATAAACGCTGAGATGTTGAGGATGAAATTGGGGGCCGGATCATGAAAATCCAGCCCGTAGTAGAACATGAGCCCGCGGACAAACGGGTGGAGGGGAAATCCCATTCCGCGGACGAAGTGGGTAAGAAAAACTACCCTCTCATGGGGTTCGGGCGTAGGGATGATCTGCCCTGCATCTGGCAGCCGGTGCGCGATATCCGCGGCCAGATATCCGGCTTCCCGTAACTTTGTGATGTTCTCCTTGCCTCCCGCTCCGGACATGCTTGGAGTGGTTTGAGAAGAAAGATGCGAACTTGGGCGCTCGAGCTCGAGTGTGCGAGAATGGGTAAGCAAGGGGGAAGAAGGCATGGGTAAAAAGGGTGAATCCTTGTCCCTTTATAAGGGCGGAAGAGGCAATGCGCCTCCCCGCTTGCCTGGTAAAATCGCTTATTCCCCAAGCGCCGTAATTGATGGAGTGGTTGGTTTACCCACGTCCGTATTGATGAGAATCCCATAATAAGGGGGACACGATCTCTGCTTTGACAAGACATGTCAAGAAAACAGCCTCGCGATATGTGCGGTGCTGGTTGAGAAAAACGGTTTGAATAATGATCGGGCCATGACGTGATGTCATGCTGTCAAAACGTGTCAGCAGATTAGATTTGTGGAAATATTATTCTCTCTACGGTGGTATGTGGAACTTGTTTTGCAGAGCCGGACACTATCCTTGTGTTCAAAATCTTCCATGGAGTATTCGGAGGAGGAACCCGCCTTGCAATGTCGAAGAAGAAACCGCGCGTCGGACTCATCGTCATTAAAGCCTAGTTCAGGGGCTACTGAGGGAGTCCTGGATTAGGGGGTCTCCGGACAGCCGGACTGTTGGACTATGAAGATACAAGATTGAAGACTTTGTCCCGTGTTCGGATGGGTCTTTCCTTGGTGTGGAAGGCAAGCTTGGCAGTACGGATATGTAGATCTCCTCCCTTGTAACCGAGTCTGTGTAACCCTAGCCCCCTCCCGTGTCTATATAAACCGGAGGGTTTAGTCCGTAGGACAACATACAATCATACCATAGGCTAGCTTCTAGGGTTTAGCCTCTATGATCTCGTGGTAGATCAACTCTTGTAATACTCATATCATCAATATCAATCAAGCAGGACGTAGGGTATTACCTCCATCAAGAGGGCCCGAACCTGGGTAAACATCGTGTCCCCTGCCTCCTGTTACCATCCGCCTTAGACGCACAGTTCGGGACCCCCTACCCGAGATCTGCCGGTTTTGACACCGACATCCACCATGCTTTGAACACGCGTCTACAGTGCTATCAGTTCATCTGGCGAACACCGGTTCGGGCTCTTCTCGACCCAAGAGGTGAGTCGCATGGGAGCGACAGAGTTGAATTCGGTAGTTGCGGCCCAGGTGGCGCCGCAGGGTTCTGTGATGTAGAACCACTGTTTCTGCCATTCCTTGACAGTCTCTATGAAAGTGCCTTTTGGCAAGGACAAATTGGTCAGCTTGCTCACCATGGCGCCTCCGCACTCTGCATGCTGGCCATCCACCACCTTCGGCTTCACGTTGAAGACCTTGAGCCACAACCCAAAGTGGGGATGGATGCGGAGGAAGGCCTCACACACGATGATGAACGCCGAGATGTTGAGGAAGGAGTTCGGGGATAGATCATGGAAGTCTAGCCCGTAATAGAACATCAGCCGGCGGAAGAAAGGGTGGAGTGGAAACACTAGCCCGCAGAGGAAATGGGGGATGAATACCACCCTCTCATTGAGCTTCGGTGTGGGGATGACTTGCCCCTGGGCTGGAAGATGTCGGGCTATTTCCTTCGCCAGGTACCCGGCCGCCCGAAGGTCGGTAATGTCCTTCTCCTTGACGGAGGAGGCCATCCACCTGCCTTGACCTTTGGATCCAGACATGGTTGAGTGCTTGCTCGAGTGGGAAAAAGATGAGAACTTGGGCGCTAGATCTCAAGAGTGGAAGGGCATAGGAAGAGAGAAGGCGTGGGAGAAGAAGGGGGAATCCTTATCCCCTTATAAAGGAAGTGAATATCGAACGCCTCCCCACTCACCCCGAAACTCGCCTATTCCCAAGGGTTGTGTGAACGGCACGGTTGGGTTACCCACACCCGTATTGATGAGAATCCCGCAATAAGGGGACACAATCTCTGCTTTGACAAGACGTGTGATACGTCTCCAACGTATCTATAATTTTTGATTGCTCCCTGCTATATTGTCTACTATTTTAGGCAATATTGGGCTTTATTTTCCACTTTTATATTATTTTTGGGACTAACCTATTAACCGGAGGCCCAGCCCAGATTTGTTGTTTTATGCCTATTTCAGTGTTTCGAGGAAAAGGAATATCAGACGGAGTCAAAACGGAACGAAATCAACTAGAGAAGTTATTTTTGGAAGGAAACCCACCTGATGGACTTGGACCCCACGTCAGAAGATACGGGAGGTGCTCATGAGGGTGGGGGCACGCCCTCCCCCCTAGGCGCGCCCCCTGCCTCGTGGGGCCCCCGTAGCTCCACCGACGTACTCCTTTCACCCATATATACCGTCGTACCCTAAAACTTCCAAGAACAGAAGATAGATCGGGAGTTCTGCCGCCGCAAGCCTCCAGAACCACGAAAAACCAATCGGAACCCCTTTACGGTACCTTGCCGGAGGGGGGGATCCATCTCCGGTGGCCATCTTCATCATCCCGGCGCTATCCATGACGAGGAGGGAGTAGTTCACCCTCGGGGCTGAGGGTATGTACCAGTAGCTATGTGTTTGATCTCTCTCTCGTGTTCTCTCTCGTGTTCCATCTATGGCATGATCTTGATGTATCCAGAGCTTTGCTATTGTAGTTGGATCTTATGTTTCTTCTCCCCCTCTACTCTCTTGTGATGAATTGAGTTTCCCCTTTGAAGTTATCTTATCGGATTGAGTCTTTTATGAACACTTGATGTATGTCTTGCCGTGCTTATCTGTGGTGACAATGGGATATCACGTGCCACTTGATGTATGTTTTGGTGACCAACTTGCGGTTTCCGCCCATGAACCTATGCATAGGGGTTGGCACACGTTCTTGATTCTCCGGTAGAAACTTTGGGGCACTATTTGAAGTACTTTTATGTTGGTTGGATAAATCTGAGATTGTGTGATGCATATCGTATAATCATGCCCACGGATACTTGAGGTGACAATGGATTATCTAGGTGACATTAGGGTTTTGGTTGATTTGTATCTTAAGGTGTTATTCTAGTAAAAAATCCAGGGTTGTTTGTGACACTTATAGGAATAGCCCAACGGATTGATTTGAAAGAATAACTTTGAGGTGGTTTCGTACCCTACCATAATCTCTACGTTTGTTCTCCGCTATTAGTGGCTTAGGAGTGACTCTTTGTTGCATGTTGAGGGCTCGTTATATGATCTATTTGTGTTATTACTGTTGAGAGAACTTGCACTAGTGAAAGTATGAACCCTAGGCCTTGTTTCCTATCATTGCAATACCGTTTACGCTCACTTTTACCACTCGCTACCTTGCTGTTTTTATATTTTCAGTTTACAAAAACCTATATCTACTATCTATTTTGCACTTGTATCACCATCTCTTCGCCGAACTAGTGCACCTATACAATTTACCATTGTATTGGGTGTGTTGGGGACACAAGAGACTCTTTGATATTTGGTTGCAGGGTTGCTTGAGAGAGACCATCTTCATCCTATGCCTCCTACGGATTTATAAACCTTAGGTCATCCACTTGAGGGAAATTTGCTACTGTCCTACAAACCTGTGCACTTGCAGGCCCAACAACGTCTACAAGAAGAAGGTTGCGTAGAAGACATCAAGCTCTTTTCTGGCGCCGTTGCCGGGGAGGCTAGGTAAGTGAAGGTATATCTTTAGATCTTGCAATCGAGTCTTTTAGTTTCTTGTTTTATCACTAGTTTAGTTTATAAAAGAAAACTACAAAAAAATGGAATTGAGTTTGTCTCGTACGCTTCACCTTTTTAATATATTTCGTGAGTATGATGGAAAGGATAATTGTGCTCAAGTGCTAGAAGAAGAAATCTATAAAATGTTTGGCACTAAATATTTGAATGATGAGCATGACTGCAATGTTGTTAGTATGAATTCCTTGAGTATCCATGATGCTAATGATATGCAAAGCCACAAGCTTGGGGAAGCTATGTTTGATGAAGATGATATTTTTTGTCCCCCAAGTTTTGATGAGAAAATTTATTATGATGAAAGCATGCCTCCTATTTATGATGATTATATTGATGAAAGTGGATTTGGAGAGGTCATGACTTTATTTTGTGATGAATCCACTATTCCAGAAGAGGTTCCAATTGATTATGAGAACAAAGTTGCTATCTATGATGATTATTGTGATGACTTGTATGCTATAAAGAATAAAGATATCCATGAAACTTGTCATCATGATTTTAGTTTTCAATTGGATTATGCCTCACATGATAGTTATTTTGTTGAGTTTGCTCCCACTATTATTCATGAGAAGAATTTTGCTTGTGTGGAGAGGAGTAAATTTTCTATGCTTGTAGATCATGAAAAGAATGACTTAGGTGCTGGTTATATTTTTGAATTCATTCATGATGCTACTGAAAATTATTATGAGGGAGGAACATATGCTTGTAGGAATTGCAATAATATCAAGTTTCCTCTCTATGTGCTTAAAGTTTTAAAGTTATGCTTGTTTTACCTTCCTATGCAAGATGATTCTTGTTCCCATAAGTTGTTTGTTCACAAAATCCCTATGCATAGGAAGTGGGTTAGACTTAAATGTGCTAGTCATATTCTTCATGATGCTCTCTTTATGTTTCAATTCTTATCTTTTAGGTGAGCATCATTGAAATCATCATGCCTAGCTAGGGGCGTTAAACGATAGCGCTTGTTGGGAGGCAACCCAATTTTATTTTTTTTCTTGATTTTTGGTTCTGTTTAGGAATAAATAATCCATCTAGCCTCTGTTTAGATGTGGTTTTTTGTTTTAATTAGTGTTTGTGCCAAGTAGAACCTTTGGGAAGACTTGGGTAAAGTCTTTATGATCATGCTGTAAAAAACAGAAACTTTAGCGCTCAACAGAATTGCTGCCATTTTTATTTGGAGAGTGATATTTAGTTAATTCTTTTTGAAGATGATTAATAGATAAATTAATCAGGTCCAGCAATTTATTTGATAATTTTATGAGTTCCAGAAGTATACGTTTGATCCAGATTACTACAGACTGTTTTGTTTTTGACAGATTCTGTTTTTCATGTGATGTTTACTTATTTTGATGAATCTATGGCTAGTAAAATAGTTTATAAACCATAGAGAAGTTGGAATACAGTAGGTATAACACCAATATAAATAAACAATGAGTTCATTACAGTACCTTGAAGTGGTGTTTTGTTTTCTTTCGCTAACGGAGCTCACGAGTTTTCTGTTAAGTTTTGTGTTGTGAAGTTTTCAAGTTTTGGGTAAAGATTCGATGGACTATGGAATAAGGAGTGGCAAGAGCCTAAGCTTGGGGATTCCCAAGGCACCCCAAGGTAATATTCAAGGACAACCAAGAGCCTAAGCTTGGGTATGCCCCGGAAGGCATCCCCTCTTTCGTCTTCGTTCATCGGTAACTTTACTTGGAGCTATATTTTTATTCACCACATGATATGTGTTTTGCTTGGAGCGTCATGTCATTTTATTTTGTTTTGATTGCTGTTTGGAACCAATACCAAGATCTGAAATTATTGAATGGGAGAGTCTTCACATAGTTACATAATTAGTCGACTACTCATTGATCTTCACTTATATCTTTTGGAGTAGTTTGTTGTTTGCTCTAGTGCTTCAATTATACCTTTTAGAGCATGGTGGTAGTTTTATTTTTAAGAAATATATGAACTCTCATGTTTCACATAGATTATTTTGAGATTCATTAATAGCATGGTAATTCGCTTAATGTTAATATACTTGGTATTCAAGATATGTGAAACTTTCTTTTGAGTGCGTTGAATACTAAGATAAGTTTGATGCTTGATAATTGTTTTGAGATATGGAGGTGATAATATTAGAGTCATGCTAGTTGAGTAGTTGTGAATTTAAATAATACTTGTGTTGAAGTTTGTGATTCCCGTAGCATGCACGTATGGTGAACCGTTATGTGATGAACTCGGAGCATGATTTATTTATTGATTGTCTTCCTTATGAGGGGCGGTCGGGGACGAGCGATGGTCTTTTCCTACCAATCTATCCCCCTAGGAGCATGCGCGTAATACTTTTCTTTGATAACTTATAGATTTTTGCAATAAGTATATGAGTTCTTTATGACTAATGTTGAGTCCATGGATTATACGCACTTTTTCCCATCTTTCCACTATTGCTAGCCTCTCTAATACCGCGCACCTTTCGCCGGTATCATACACCCACCATATACCTTCCTCAAAACAGCCACCATACCTACCTATTATGGCATTTCCATAGCCATTCCGAGATATATTGCCATGCAACTTTCCACCGTTTCGTTTATTATGACACGCTCCATCATTGTCATATTGCTAGCATGATCATGTAGTTGACATCGTATTTGTGGCAAAGCCACCGTTCATAATTCTTTCATACATGTCACTCATGAGTCATTGCATATCCCGGTACACCGCCGGAGGCATTCATATAGAGTCATATTTTGTTCTAAGTATCGAGTTGTAATTGTTGAGTTGTAAGAAAAATAAAAGTGTGATGATCATCATTATTAGAGCATTGTCCCAAGTGAGGAAATGATGATGGAGACTATGATTCCCCCACAAGTCGGGATGAGACTCCGGACGAAAAATAAAAAAAATAGAAAAAAAGAGGCCATAAAAAAGAGAGAAAAGGCCCAAACAAAAAAAATAAAAAAATAAAAAAAAGAGAGAAAAAGAGAGAAGGGACAATGCTACTATCCTTTTACCACACTTGTGCTTCAAAGTAGCACCATGATCTTCATGATAGAGAGTCTCTCATTTTGTCACTTTCATATACTAGTGGGAATTTTTATTATAGAACTTGGCTTGTATATTCCAATGATTGGCTTCCTCAAAATGCCCTAGGTCTTCTTGAGCAAGCGAGTTGGATGCACACCCACTTAGTTTCTTTTGTTGAGCTTTCACATACTTATAGCTCTAGTGCATCCGTTGCATGGCAATCCCTACTCACTCACATTGATATCTATTGATGGGCATCTTCATAGCCCATTGATATGCCTAGTTGATGTGAGACTATCTTCCCTCTTTTTGTCTTCTCCACAACCATCATTCTATTCCACATATAGTGTTATATCCATGGCTCACGCTCATGTATTGCGTGAAGATTGAAAAAGTTTTGAAAATGTTAAAGTATGAAACAATTGCTTGGCTTGTCATCGGGGTTGTGCATGATTTAAATATTTTGTGTGGGGAAGATGGAGCATAGCCAGACTATATGATTTTGTAGGGATAACTTTCTTTGGCCATGTTATTTTGAGAAGACATGATTGCTTTGATTAGTATGCTTAAAGTATTATTACTTTTATGTCAATATGAACTTTTGTCTTGAATCTTTCGGATCTGAATATTCATATCACAAGTAAGAAGAATTGCAATGGAATTATGACAACTAGAATTCCACATCAAAAATTATCTTTTTTATCATTTACCTACTCGAGGACGAGCAGGAATTAAGCTTGGGGATGCTTGATACATCTCCAATGTATCTATAATTTTTGATTGCTCCATGCTATATTATCTACTATTTTAGGCAATATTGGGCTTTATTTTCCACTTTTATATTATTTTTGGGACTAACCTATTAACCGGAGGCCCAGCCCAGATTTGCTGTTTTATGCCTATTTCAGTGTTTCGAGGAAAAGGAATATCGGACGGAGTCAAAACGGAATGAAATCAACTAGAGAAGTTATTTTTGGAAGGAAACCCACCTGATGGACTTGGACCCCACGTCAGAAGATACGGGAGGTGCTCACGAGGGTGGGGGCGCGCCCTCCCCCCCTAGGCGCGCCCCCTGCCTCGTGGGGCCCCCGTAGCTCCACCGACGTACTCCTTTCACCCATATATACCGTCGTACCCTAAAACTTCCAAGAACAGAAGATAGATCGGGAGTTCCGCCACCGCAAGCCTCCAGAACCACGAAAAACCAATCGGAACCCCTTTCCGGTACCCTGCCGGAGGGGGGGATCCATCTTCGGTGGCCATCTTCATCATCCCGGCGCTATCCATGACGAGGAGGGAGTAGTTCACCCTCGGGGCTGAGGGTATGTACCAGTAGCTATGTGTTTGATCTCTCTCTCGTGTTCTCTCTCGTGTTCCATCTATGGCACGATCTTGATGTATCCCGAGCTTTGCTATTGTAGTTGGATCTTATGTTTCTTCTCCCCCTCTACTCTCTTGTGATGAATTGAGTTTCCCCTTTGAAGTTATCTTATCGGATTGAGTCTTTTATGAACACTTGATGTATGTCTTGCCGTGCTTATCTGTGGTGACAATGGGATATCACGTGCCACTTGATGTATGTTTTGGTGACCAACTTGCGGGTTCCGCCCATGAACCTATGCATAGGGGTTGGCACACGTTCTTGATTCTCCGGTAGAAACTTTGGGGCACTATTTGAAGTACTTTTATGTTGGTTGGATAAATCTGAGATTGTGTGATGCATATCGTATAATCATGCCCACGGATACTTGAGGTGACAATGGATTATCTAGGTGACATTAGGGTTTTGGTTGATTTGTATCTTAAGGTGTTATTCTAGTAAAAAATCCAGGGTTGTTTGTGACACTTATAGGAATAGCCCAACGGATTGATTTGAAAGAATAACTTTGAGGTGGTTTCGTACCCTACCATAATCTCTACGTTTGTTCTCCGCTATTAGTGGCTTAGGAGTGACTCTTTGTTGCATGTTGAGGGCTCGTTATATGATCTATCTGTGTTATTACTGTTGAGAGAACTTGCACTAGTGAAAGTATGAACCCTAGGCCTTGTTTCCTATCATTGCAATACCGTTTACGCTCACTTTTACCACTCGCTACCTTGATGTTTTTATATTTTCAGTTTGCAAAAACCTATATCTACTATCTATTTTGCACTTGTATCACCATCTCTTCGCCGAACTAGTGCACCTATACAATTTACCATTGTATTGGGTGTGTTGGGGACACAAGAGACTCTTTGTTATTTGGTTGCAGGGTTGCTTGAGAGAGACCATCTTCATCCTACGCCTCCTACGGATTGATAAACCTTAGGTCATCCACTTGAGGGAAATTTGCTACTGTCCTACAAACCTGTGCACTTGCAGGCCCAACAACGTCTACAAGAAGAAGGTTGCGTAGTAGACATCAACGTGCCGAGGGCAACCGTGTCTCGAAACATGGAGCGGCAGACAAAACCGGTTCGAAATTATGACCGGGCGGACGTGATGTCATGTTGCAAAAAGTTGTCAGCGGGTTGGACTCATGGATTATTATATTCTCTGCGGTTGTGTGTGGTGTGTGTGTTACAGGTCCGGACACGACCATTATGTCCGAAGACCATCTTAGAGTTCAGAAGGAGGAACCCGCTTGTAACGCCCCGAGACCGATGCGCCAGGTGTCTTCCAGTTATTCGCTCTTCTTTGCCATGTTGTTTGCTTGCGTGTTGCATCTTGTCATGTCATCATGTGCATTGCATCATCATGTTTTCAAAATTTGCATCCGTCCGGGTTTCCCTAGTTTCGTCCGTTGTCCATTTTGAGCCCAGACACACTCGCACGCGCCCGCGACACGTCCAAAATATTATTTTATAAGTGGCCGGAAAATGTTCTTGGAATGGGTTGAAAGTTGGCGTGCGGTGTTGTTATGTTGTCAGTAGGTCGCCTACCAAGTTTCATCGCATTCAGAGTCCGTTTGACGCCCCAACGGATAGCTATAGTGACATTATAATCGGTCTAACGTCGGACGTTTTCGGTCTCCGAAAACTACTGCCGGGCCTCTCCTTCTCTTCTCTCCTCTCAGCCGAACTCCTCTTCACAGTCCACACTTGACCTTGTTCGACTAAGCCCCCCTCTCCGCACAGTTCTCAGCTCCCCTCACGCGTCCAAAAACTTCCCCGAACCCGACCGGGCACTCGTGACCGTTGAGTCCGGATCAACCCCGAGATACCACAATATTTTTCGTTTATTATTTTGACTATCCAATTGACCCGGAGCCGTCCGATGACGATCAGACGCCCCTAAAACCCCT
>NC_057806.1:343312417-343319673 GCF_018294505.1 Triticum aestivum
CCTGCGACCCTGCCTTCCCTCCCCGACCTCTCTTGCTTTCTTTCTTCTAAGACTCGTGCATCCATGATCGCCCGCAGTCCCGAGCGCCTCCTCGCCTAGAAGCTCGCCGTCGCTGGAGACCGGAGACCTCCCGTGCTGGCCGACCAGTGCCCGTCCTCGCCGAAGCTCTACAGGAACAACCAGGACCAGCCGCATCCCGCTCCACTCCTCCTCTCGTTTCCCTTCCCCGCTTTCTTCTCTCTCTCGGGTCTCTCACTGCCGCCTCATCTCGCAGGTTCGACATCGCCGTATTCGGCAAGAATACGACCTGCAGCACCATCCATGGCCGCCGCCCAGAGCCGTTGCCGCCGCACCTCCGACCGGATATGGTCGCCTCGTCGTCTTCTGCTCGCTTCCGCCTTCCCTCGTCGCTCCATCGTTCCCCTGCCTCGCAGGAGCCAAGCTGCCGCTGCTGCCAAGGCTCCTGTGCGCCGCCGCTGCCTCCCGCCAGTCGCGAGACACGCACGCGCTCACGCATCGCGACAGGTTCCATGCCCTCCGTCCTTCGCCGCCGCGCCAGGGATCCCTGATGTCGTTGCTCTGCTCTACTTCTTCTCGAGCAGAGGAGCGCGCCCGCAAGCCGATGCCACGCCCAAGTCCTTCGCCAGAGCGCTCGTCCAAGTCCCGCTTCTCCGCCTCCCCAAGTTGCGCCCTCGCTGGCCGGGGTTCCTCTCCGCCAACCGTACATCGCGCCCGGCCTCCGTCCTCCTCCACGTCGTCCCCGTCGCCAAGTCTGGCTGTGGCCGTCTTCCCTGCATCGTCTGAGTCGCCCCGCATATCGCCCCTCTGTCTGCTTTGTGTGCATCGAGCGAGACCAGCGCCAGCGCATGGGTCAAGCCCGCGTTGACTCCCCAGCGCCTCCTCCCTCGTCTCAATCTGGGCCTTGGCCCATGGTGAGGCCAGCCCAGCGCCCCTCCTGTTGTTTTTTTCTCCGGTTGGGCCAGCAGATTTCGGCCCGTTGATGTTTTTTTCCACTGACTGCGTATTTAGCATTATCTGTAGAATTTCAGTTTTGCATACCCCCCTAAGTTTCATGCATTTAATAACTCACAAACCATGCATCACATGTAAAAACTTTAAATATGAAAAATGCTTAGAATTTTTGGTAGTTTCATAATTTGCAACTTTCATCTATGTTAAAAATGTTTAAAATGTTGTTTGTGTTTATTTTGTCATATTGCCATGTTAAAATGCTTTATTTCATAACTAAATAATCGTAGCTCCAAACTTAACAAACCTTATATGTAAATGGGGTAGAAAAATGCATAGATTAACATGGTGGTATTACTTTGCATGTTTAACAACTCTAAAATATGGTTTAGGGCGGAACAGTACCAAATCAAAAATATGCACATGAGGATTTTCCGGACTTGTTGTTTGTTGTTCCGGCCTCATTTGAACTTGCCCAGTTAAGTAGTTTTATTATGCTTCACCCCTTGCCATGCTAACCAACATTTAATATTGTTGGGTACATAACCAAGAGAGAACTAAATAAGTCATGTGGTGTTTCGTCAATATGCAACTTGTTGCATATTGAGCTCCACTTAATTTGTAGTATTGTTTGTGCACTTTGTCATGCCATGCCATGCCTCATTAAATCGGACATGCATCATACTTGGTTGTGCATCATGCCATATTTTTGTGATGGTTGTTTACTATGTTGCTTGCTTCTTTCCGGGTTGCTTCTCTCGTTAGCTTCGGTTTCGGTCCGGAGTTGTGAGGATTCGTTTGACTACGTCTGTTTGTCTTCTTCATGGACCCGTTCTTCTTCCTTGCGGGATCTCAGGCAAGATGACCATACCCTCGAAATCACTTCTATCTTTTCTTGCTAGTTGTTAATTCTATCGCTATGTCGCGCTACCTACCACTTGTTATATCATGCCTCCCATATTGCCATGTCAAGCCTCTAACCCACCTTTCCTAGCAAACCGTTGTTTGGCTATGTTACCGCTTTTGCTCAGCCCCTCTTATAGCGTTGCTAGTTGCAGGTGAAGATGAGCCCCTCTTATAGCGTTGCTAGTTGCAGGTGAAGATGAAGTTTGTTCCATGTTGGAACATGGATATTGTTGGGATATCATTATTATCTCTTATTTACTTTAATGCATCTATATACTTGGTAAAGGGTGGAAGGCTCGGCCTTATGCCTGGTGTTTTGTTCCACTCTTGCCGCACTAGTTTCCGTCATACCGGTGTTATGTTCCTTGATTTTGCGTCCCTTACGCGGTTGGATGTTATGGGAACCCCTTGACAGTTTGTTTTGAATAAAACTCCTCCAGCAAGGCCCAACCTTGGCTTTACATTTGCCTAACAACCTGGGAGAAGGAGTATCCTTCGTTGACTGTGAGAGCTTGTGATGGGCTAAGTTGGGACACCCCTGCAGGGTTTTAAACTTTTGAAAGCCGTGCCCGCGGTTATGGGCAGATGGGAATTTGTTAATATCCGGTTGTAGAAAACTTGACACTTAACTTAATTAAAATGAATCAATCGCATGTGTAGCCGTGATGGTCTCTTCTCGGTGGAGTCCGGGAAGTGAACATGGTTCTTGTGTTATGCTTGAACATAAGTAGTTTCAGGATCATTTGTTGATCACTTCTAGTTCACGACCGTTGCGTTGCTTCTCTTCTCACACTTATTTGCGTATGTTAGTCACCATATATGCTAGTGCTTGCTGCAGCTCCACCTCACTATCCTTTCCTACCCATAATCTTAAATAGTCTTGATCTCGCGGGTGTGAGATTGCTGAGTCCTCATGGCTCACATATACTTCCAAACAGTTGTAGGTGCCGATGATACCAGTGCAGGTGACGTAACCCAGCTCAAGTGGGAGCTCGATGATGATCTTGACCGTTGTTTTATTTCGTTTCCTGTTGATTAGTAGTGGAGCCCAGTTGGGACGATCGAGGATCTAGCATTTGGGGTTGTTTTCTTTTATTTTGGTTCCGCAGTCGGACCTTGTTTGTATTCTGGACGATGTATGTTTAGCTTGTATTTGTGTGAAGTGGCGATTGTAAGCCAACTCTTTATCCCTTTCTTATTCAGTACATGGGATGTGTGCAGATTACCCCTCTTGGGACAAGCCTACAATGCGGCTATGCCTCTAAGTCATGCCCCGACACGTGGGAGATATAACCGCATTGTGGGTGTTACAAATTGGTATCAGAGCCATCCCCGACTTAGGAGCCCCCTGCTTGATCGAATCACTAACGTTGTTGAGTCTAGAAAAAAATGTTCTGAGTCTTAGGATTATATATATCGGAGAGTAGGATTCTTTTTACTCCTCAGTCCCTTCGTCGCTCTAGTGAGGCCTCCTGACATAGAAGTTTTGACTCTTCTCTCCTCAAATTTCACGATTTTTTTAGGATCACGCGGGTATCTTGCAATCGTTCCGATAGTCTTGTGACGAGAACATTGTTCTTGGTGCCTCCTGACATTTAGGGGTTGTGGCAGTGTCCCGAGGAGTTGAGCTCCGAGGTGTTGTCGTCACAATTTTATCGTTGCAGTTCTGGAATACCTGAGTTTCGCCGACATCGAAAATCTCTTTTATGCAGTTGTTGGTGAGATAACCTCGACGTGACCCAGTACTGGGGCGGGAGTTTGGGAGTATTGCCATAACTCGTATAACAGATGATTTTCGAAGGTTGAGGTACACGATTTCCGAAGTTTTCTTGGTTATGTGTTGAAGGATGGATACATCTGGATGTAGGAATTGTTAGTTTGGGTGAGATATTATGCTTCCCCTGTATCCCCAACACCTGATTGCATAACCAGAAAGTTTCGGGAGTTTATAAGTGGGAATTCAAGTATATCGTAGGATATCTTTCCAACACACACATGATACGATATGGGGTCTATCATATGTTTGTTTCCGGCTTATTCTGCAAGCCATTCCTTTGTTTTGTTTTGGTTTCTGGTATTCGAGTTGCTTCGAGTCAAATGTGGATTCCATACCTTGCCTAAGCAGGGTTCTCATATTTCTATGTGAATACTAATCCTTCATGATAATCGAGATTGTCATGTCAATCCTTTTTCAACCGGCGTGTTTATCTTCAAGTGGATTCGATCTTTTCAACATCCGCAAGATCACCTCTCGGTTTTCCCAACGTTGTTCGTTTCATCCGTTCCCAAGTTGCCTTTGTTTTTTTCCCGCCCTCCCACCCTTTTTCTTCAAGGATTTAGATTTCTTAATCAGGTATCCTTTTATTGATGGGAAGCCTCTCCATTCTTTTCCCTCAATGTTCTTATGCGGTGATTCTCCTCCGGTGGATTCAATTCAAGTTTTCAGTGTTGATCATATTCCTTTCCTTGTTTCAATTTTTTCCCATACCGGTGCACCTTGTAATAGTTCACTTCTTGTTATTCATTATTCCGGAGTGCTGAAGATATCTCGAAGACTCGTGTTTACTCTCTGTCTTCGTTCAAGCTATTTCGAGGATGTTATCTCATTCAAGCTATTTAATTCAACCGGTGAAATCTCTCTTCAAAATCATTCCAACGGTTCTTTTGTTGAGTGGGCCCTAACCCACAGGTCTTTTCCCAGTATCTTACCTGACTCTTCTTTTTCCAGAGTTATTCTCAAATTCATTTCAAAGTTTGACGTAAGAATGAGTTATCATCAGTCAAATGTCTTTCACCAAGATCTTTCAAATTCTTTTCATCGTTGGTTCAACCTTTCAAATTTTCATTCCGGAGTGTCTCAACAATTCATGGTGGTGTATATCATCATCATTCTCAACATTTGAAGACCGAAGAAGAGTTTCTCTCAAATCTTGGTCCGTTCTCTTAGAGATGCGTGGTTCTAGCTTGATGCCATCCTCTCATAATTGTTTTTGATTATGACAATTCTTTTCAACCATCCGGAGCAATTCAGGAGTCTTTTCAGCTTGATTCTCCGAAAGTCATCATCTTTTCGAATATTAATCATTCTCAGCTTTCAGCTCTCGTTCTCCAAATCATACTGGTGCATCATTCAAGTATTCTCTAATCAGCTCGTGATCTCTTTGTTCTCATATATTTATATTCCCTCAAGCATCTTTATTCATTTTCCAATTCTTCCCGGTGAATTGTGCTTTTGCTTCTTTCATTTTCTATTCTTACGGTGGTTCATTCAAGATCTCTCTTCCTTCGTTATCATATCAATTCATTCGTTCTTCCCAATCCTACCGGTGGCTCGTTGAAGACCTTCCCAAGTTGGCGCTATATCTATCTTAATCCTTTCTACGAGAATAAGTAGTATGCCAAATCCGTTTGCTTGTCATCAATTTAATTGTGAAGGATACGCATAACGTAATTCTTATTATTGTTTCATCCAAGTGATCTAATTTTTTCTTTCCGGAGTGGTTCATCATGTCACATTCTCGGTTCGAGATGCTTTATCTTTTCTTCCGGAGTTCCAAGTTTCCACTTTATCTCGTCGCAAAGATTCATGCAATCATTGCAAGGCCTCAATCTTATTCTTTCACCCTTCACTTCTTTTTGATGATTCTTTTATTACTGGAGTTCCTCATGGAGGCTCTACATGGTGGCTCGTCAAGGATTCCTTTCATTCTTCATTCGTTCTTCAAGTTTTCTCTCGAAGTTAAGATCTGCCAAGCTATACTCAAAATTTAACATGGTGCTCAACACATGTTTTGTTTTGTGGAGTTCAAGCGTTCTTCATCTTGCATACCGAAATGCAATTCTTTCTACCTTATCTTTTGAGGTGGTGTTATGTCATTCTTGATAATTTCCCTTCGTGTTTCATGATTCACAAGTTATCAAGAATGGGGTATTTTAAATCCATCAATCTCTTCGTTGGAGTTATCTTGGGTTATATTTCACCTAAAGCTTTCCCTAAGGATTGTTGCTATTTATGGTGCTCATAAATGACCCAAGTTCTTCATTTATCCTCCCGGTGAAATAAGTTTCTCGTCTCCTTGTTCATATCAATTCAAACTATTGTTTTGTTAGTGGCAGAATTTCACCTCATAGTTTTGAGAAGATTTCCATAAGCCCACTACAAGCTTACTCTTTTCGTTGTTGGTTCTCCAACAACTTCGTTCGACCCTTCTCCTAAAGATGCTTTTTCAAGCTCATTTGAGGTAGAAGATGTTGTTTTCTTCTCCGTTCCTTTAATTCCATTCTTTTATTTCTTCCGGAGGCATTGTGACATTGTTCTATTCAACCCATCATCTCATTTTGTCAAAGATCATGTTCTTTCCTTTGCTTATCCATTCAACTGGAGTGTCGTGCCCTTTTTTCAAGTTCTTCCCATTTTGTCAAGTTTTTGCCTCCCTTCTCAACCGGAGTGCTGTCTGAAACATTTCTTACCCCTTGTGCCATTCTTTCAATAGTTTCGGAGGCAGTGTGTTGTTGATTTCCTCAAGTATCCTCTCATCTTGTCAAATTCATGTTCAATTCCTTCCATTTACAGTCGAAGTGCTGTCCAAATTATATCAATCTTATTCCTTCGCTATCTTCTTTTAACCAGAGTGGTTACTTGTCCTTCCTTGTCGCTGGAGATCTTCATTCATGTCTTTCAACCTATAAGGTTCTCGTAATGTTCCTTGTTCCTCTTTTCTAACGAGTGTTTTCAACTTTGATCATCTCTGTTGTATTCTTTTCTTGAAATGGTTCAACCTCGCAAGGTTCTTTGGTTTCACTCATTTGTCAAAGAAACAATTATTTTTACCTCTTCTCTTCCTCTTCCGTTTCCCTCCGGTGCCATCCTAGATCTCGGGACGAGATCCTCTCGTAGTGGTGGAGTGTTGTAACGCCCCGAGACCGATGCGCCAGGTGTCTTCCAGTTATTCGCTCTTCTTTGCCATGTCGTTTGCTTGCGTGTTGCATCTTGTCATGTCATCATGTGCATTGCATCATCATGTTTTCAAAACTTGCATCCGTCCGGGTTTCCCTAGTTCCGTCCGTTGTCTGTTTTGAGCCCAGACACACTCGCACACGCCCGCGGCACGTCCGAAATATTATTTTATAAGTGGCCGAAAAATGTTCTCGGAATGGGTTCAAAGTTGGTGTGCAGTGTTGTTATGTTGTTAGTAGGTCGCCTGCCAAGTTTCATCGCATTTGGAGTCCATTTGACGCCCCAACGGATAGCTATAGCGGCATTATAGTCGGTCTAATGTCAGACGTTTTCGGTCTCCGAAAACTGCTGTCAGGCCTCTCCTTCTCATCTCTCCTCTCAGCCCAACTCCTCTTCACAGTCCACACTTGACCTTGTTCGACTA